>NW_027182868.1:990000-1021925 GCF_041146395.1 Eulemur rufifrons | reverse complement strand
CTAAACCAAAGTGTAACCGTTAAACCTAAGAGTAACCTTTAACCCTAACCCTAAGCCCTAACCCTAAGCCCTCACCCTAACACTAAACTTCATCCTTAACCCTAACCAGAATCCTAACCCTAAATCTAATTCTCAGACTTCTTGCTTTCTTAGAGTTTAGAAAGCCTGCAATCCTCCCATGCCATGCGTGAATGGAGGCTCTACCAATGTGTCCTGCATGAAACCCACGGCCCCATACCCAGAGTATGATAAAGTGGGTTCCCGGGTACAATCCCAGCCCCCTAAACTCCCCCCGCCCGCCTAATGCAGACAGGGCCCGTGCGCTAAGCATAAACAATACCTTTAACAGATAACCCTAACCCTGAACATAACACCCAACCCCTGTTCCTATTTCTCCCCTTAACACGTAAACCTCACCGTGCGCCTAACTTTAAACTCTTATCCTAACGTTAATGCATAACCCATTTCCTGAGAACAACCCCTATCCCATAATTCTAACCCTATCTCCTAGTCATCACTGTGACACCTAATCCCTAACCCTAATTCTAAACCGCTAACCCTAACCGTAACCCTACCTACAACCCCTGACACAGACAGTAACCCTTACTTCTAAACCCAACGCTATGCCTCACAAAATCCCTAACCCTTGACCCTAACCCTTCACCCTAACCCCTAAGCCTTACCCTAACCCTTAACCCTAATCCTAATCCTAACCATTAAACCTAACCCTAGCTCTTAAAGCTAACCCTAAACCTTACCCTCACGACTAGACCTAACCCTGACACTAACCTAACACCTAATCCTAACCAGACCCCCTAAAGCTAACCCTGAACCCTATCCCTAACCCTAGCAGTAAACTTTAACCCTAATCCTAAGCCCAACCCGTAACCCTAATCCTATCCTTTTATCCTAAAACTAACCCCTAAACCTAACCCCTATACCTCACCCTAACTCTAACCCCAATCCTAATTCTAACCATACCCCTTCATAAAACACTAACTCCTAACCGCTAACCCTAACACTAACCAAAAACCCTAATCACTAATCCCTAACCCTAACGCTTAACCTTTACCCTAACCGTTAACCCTCACCCTAAATCTTAACACTGACCCTATCCTTAACCTTTAACTCTAAGCCTAACCCTTAACCCTACAGTAAGGAAGACCCTTAATGCTAATGGGCTCCCTTATCCCTAACCCTAACACTACAGCTAAAAATAACCCTAACCTTGGATCCTTTTCCTAACCCCTAACACTTACTTTAACCCCAAACCCTAACCCTAATCCTAAGCATTAAACCTAACCCTATCTCTTAACCCTAACGCTAGCCCTTACCTTAACGCCTAGATCTAACCCTAAATCTAACCTACCGCCTAATCCTAACCTTAAGCCCTAATGCTAACACTAACCCTCAACCCTAAACCTACCCGTAACCCTTAACACTAACCCTATCCGTGAACCTAAACCCTGACCCTAACCATTACCCGCACCCAAGAATTTAACCCTGACCCTAATCCTAATCCTTAATGCTAACCCCAACAATAAATCCTAACCCTAAGCCCAACACTTATCCCTAATCCTATCCCTTAATCCTAACCCTAACCCTAATGCTACCCCCTAAACTTAACCCTAACCGTGACCAGTAAACCTAACCCTAACTTCTAACACAAACCATAGCACATAACTCTAACCCTAAAACTAACCCTATTCCTAACCCTAAACCCTAACTCTTAACCTTAACACTAAGCGTTAACTCTCACGCTAACCTTTAATCCTAACCCTAATCCTAATCTTGAACCCTAAACCTAACACTTAACCCTAACCCTGTACCTAACCCTAACCCTCATTTTAACCCTAACCGTAAACCTCAACCCTAAACCAAAGTGTAACTGTTAAACCTAAGAGTAACCTTTAACCGTAACCCTAAGCCCTAACCCTAAGCCCTCACCCTAACACTAAACTTCATCCTTAACCCTAACCAGAATCCTAACCCTAAATCTAATTCTCAGACTTCTTGCTTTCTTAGAGTTTAGAAAGCCTGCCATCCTCCCATGCCATGCGTGAAAGGAGGCTCTCCCACTGTGTCCTGCATGAAACCCACGGGCCCATACCCAGAGTATGATAGAGTGGGTTCCCGGGTACAATCCCAGCCCCCTAAACTCCCCCCGCCCGCCTAATGCAGACAGGGCCCGTGCGCTAAGCATAAACAATACCTTTAACAGATAACCCTAACCCTGAACATAACACCCAACCCTGTTCCTATTTCTCCCCTTAACACGTAAACCTCACCGTGCGCCTAACTTTAAACTCTTATCCTAACGTTAATGCATAACCCATTTCCTGAGAACAACCCCTATCCCAAAATTCTAACCCTATCTCCTAGTCATCACTGTGACACCTAATCCCTAACCCTAATTCTAAACCGCTAACCCTAACCGTAACCCTACCTACAACCCTAACACTGACAGTAACCCTTACTTCTAACCCCAACGCTATGCCTAACAAAAACCCTAACCCTTGACCCTAACCCTTCACCCTAACCCCTAAGCCTTACCCTAACCCTTAACCCTAATCCTAATCCTAAACATTAAACCTAACCCTAGCTCTTAAAGCTAACCCTAAACCTTACCCTCACGACTAGACCTAACCCTGACACTATCCTAACACCTAACCCTAACCAGAAACCCTAAAGCTAACCCTGAACCCTATCCCTAACCCTAGCAGTAAACTTTAACCCTAAACCTGAGCCCAACCCGTAATCCTAATCCTATCCTTGTACCCTAAAACTAACCCCTAAATCTAACCTCTATACCTCACCCTAACTCTAACCCCAATCCTAATTCTAACCATACCCCTTCATAAAACACTAACTCCTAACCGCTAACCCTAACACTAACCAAAAACCCTAATCACTAATCCCTAACCCTAACGCTTAACCTTTACCCTAACCGTTAACCCTCACCCTAAATCTTAACACTGACCCTAACCTTAACCTTTAACTCTAAGCCTAACCCTTAACCCTACAGGAAGGAAGACCCTTAATGCTAATGGGATCCCTTATCCCTAACCCTAACACTACAGCTAAAAATAACCCTAACCTTTGATCCTTAAACCTAACCCCTAACATTTACTTTAACCCCAAACCCTAACCGTAATCCTAAGCATTAAACCTAACCCTATCTCTTAACCCTACACTAGCCCTTACCCTAACGCCTAGATCTAACCCTAATTTTAACCTCCCGCCTAATCCTAACCTTAAGCCCTAATGCTAACTCTAACCCTGAACCCTAAACCTACCCGTAACCCTTAAAACTAACCCTATCCGTGAACCTTAACCCTGACCCTAACCATTACCCGCACCCAAGCATTTAACCCTGACCCTAACCCTAATCCTTAATGATAACCCTAACACTAAACCCTAACCCTAAGCCCAACACTTAACCCTAATCCTATCCCTTAACCCTAACCCTAACCCTAATGCTAACCCCTAAACGTAACCCTAACCGTGACCAGTAAACCTAACCCTAACCTCTAATACAAACCATAGCACGTAACTCTAACCCTAAAACTAACCCTAACCCTAACCCTAACCCTAAACCCTAACTTTTAACCTTAACCCTAAGCGTTAACTCTCAAGCTAACCTTTAATCCTAACCCTAATCCTAATCTTCAACCCTAAACCTAACACTTAACCCTAACACTGTACCTAACCCTAACTCCCCATCTTAACCCTAACCGTAAACCTCAACCCTAAACCAAAGTGTAACCGCTAAACCTAAGAGTAACCTTTAACCCTAACCCTAAGCCCTAACCCTAAGCCCTCACCCTAACACTAAACTTCATCCTTAACGCTAAACATAATCCTACTCCTAAATCTCATTCTCAGACTTCTTGCTTTCTTAGAGTTTAGAAAGCCTGCAATCCTCCCATGCCATGCGTGAAAGGAGGCTCTACCACTGTGTCCTGCATCAAACCCACGGGCCCATACCCAGAGTATGATAGAGTGGGTTCCCGGGTACAATCCCAGCCCCCTAAACTCCCCCCGCCCGCCTAATGCAGACAGGGCCCGTGCGCTAAGCATAAACAATACCTTTAACTGATAACCCTAACCCTGAACATAACACCCAACCCTGTTCCTCTTTCTCCTCTTAACACTTAAACCTCACCGTGCGCCTAACTTTAACCTCTTATCCTAACGTTAATGCATAACCCATTTCCTGAGAACAACCCCTATCCCATAATTCTAACGCCGTATACTAGTCAAAACTGTGACACCTAATCCCTAACCCTAATTCTAAATCCCTAACCCTAACCGTAACCCTACCTACAACCCTAACACTGACGGTAACCCTTACTTCTAACCCCAACGCTATGCCTAACAAAAACCCTAACCCTTCACCCTAACCCTTCACCCTAACCCCTAAGCCTTACCCTAACCCTTAACCCTAATCCTAATCCTAACCATTAAACCTAACCCTAGCTCTTAAAGCTAACCCTAAACCTTACCCTCATGACTAGACCTAACCCTGACAGTAACCTAACACCTAACCCTAACCAGAACCCCTAAAGCTAACCCTGAACCCTATTCCTAACCCTAGCAGTAAACCCTAACCCTATACCTAAGCCCAACCCGTAACCCTAATCCTATCCTTTTACCCTAAAACTAACCCCTAGACCCAAGCCCTAAACCTAACCCCTATACCTCACCCTAACTCTAACCCCAATCCTAATTCTAATCATACCCCTTCATAAAACACTAACCCCTAACCGCTAACTCTAACACTAACCAAAAACCCTAATCACTAATCCCTAACCCTAACGCTTAACCTTTACTCTAACCGTTAACCCTCACCCTAAATCTTAACACTGACCCTAACCTTAACCTTTAACTCTAAGCCTAACCCTTAACCCTACAGTAAGGAAGACCCTTAATGCTAATGGGATCCCTTATCCCTAACCCTAACACTACAGCTAAAAATTACCCTAACTTTTGATCCTTAAACCTAACCCCTAACACTTACTTTAACCCCAAACCCTAACCCTAATCCTAAGCATTAAACCTAACCCTATCTCTTAACCCTAACGCTAGCCCTTACCCTAACGCCTAGATCTAACCCTAAATCTAACCTACCGCCTAATCCTAACCTTAAGCCCTAATGCTAACTCTAACCCTGAACCCTAAACCTACCCGTAACCCTTAACACTAACCCTATCCGTGAACCTTAACCCTGACCCTAACCATTACCCGCACCCAAGCATTTAACCCTGACCCTACCCCTAATCCTTAATGATAACCCTAACACTAAACCCTAACCCTAAGCCCAACACTTAACCCTAATCCTATCCCTTAACCCTAACCCGAACCCTAATGCTAACCCCAAAACGTAACCCTAACCGTGACCAGTAAACCTAACCCTAACCTCTAACACAAACCATAGCACATAACTCTAACCCTATATCTAACCCTAACGCTAACCCTAACCCTAAACCCTAACTCTTAACCTTAACACTAAGCGTTAACTCTCACGCAAACCTTTAATCCTAACCCTAATCCTAATCTTCAACCCTAAACCTAACACTTAACCCTAACCCTGTACCTAAGCCTAACCCCTCATCTTAGCCCTAACCGTAAACCTCAACCCTAAACCAAAGTGTAACCGTTAAACCTAAGAGTAACCTTTAACCCTAACCCTAAGCCCTAACCCTAAGCCCTCACCCTAACACTAAACTTCATCCTTAACCCTAACCAGAATCCTAACCCTAAATCTAATTCTCAGACTTCTTGCTTTCTTAGAGTTTAGAAAGCCTGCAATCCTCCCATGCCATGCGTGAATGGAGGCTCTACCAATGTGTCCTGCATGAAACCCACGGCCCCATACCCAGAGTATGATAAAGTGGGTTCCCGGGTACAATCCCAGCCCCCTAAACTCCCCCCGCCCGCCTAATGCAGACAGGGCCCGTGCGCTAAGCATAAACAATACCTTTAACAGATAACCCTAACCCTGAACATAACACCCAACCCTGTTCCTATTTCTCCCCTTAACACGTAAACCTCACCGTGCGCCTAACTTTAAACTCTTATCCTAACGTTAATGCATAACCCATTTCCTGAGAACAACCCCTATCCCATAATTCTAACCCTATCTCCTAGTCATCACTGTGACACCTAATCCCTAACCCTAATTCTAAACCGCTAACCCTAACCGTAACCCTACCTACAACCCTGACACAGACAGTAACCCTTACTTCTAAACCCAACGCTATGCCTCACAAAATCCCTAACCCTTGACCCTAACCCTTCACCCTAACCCCTAAGCCTTACCCTAACCCTTAACCCTAATCCTAATCCTAACCATTAAACCTAACCCTAGCTCTTAAAGCTAACCCTAAACCTTACCCTCACGACTAGACCTAACCCTGACACTAACCTAACACCTAATCCTAACCAGACCCCCTAAAGCTAACCCTGAACCCTATCCCTAACCCTAGCAGTAAACTTTAACCCTAATCCTAAGCCCAACCCGTAACCCTAATCCTATCCTTTTATCCTAAAACTAACCCCTAAACCTAACCCCTATACCTCACCCTAACTCTAACCCCAATCCTAATTCTAACCATACCCCTTCATAAAACACTAACTCCTAACCGCTAACCCTAACACTAACCAAAAACCCTAATCACTAATCCCTAACCCTAACGCTTAACCTTTACCCTAACCGTTAACCCTCACCCTAAATCTTAACACTGACCCTATCCTTAACCTTTAACTCTAAGCCTAACCCTTAACCCTACAGTAAGGAAGACCCTTAATGCTAATGGGCTCCCTTATCCCTAACCCTAACACTACAGCTAAAAATAACCCTAACCTTGGATCCTTTTCCTAACCCCTAACACTTACTTTAACCCCAAACCCTAACCCTAATCCTAAGCATTAAACCTAACCCTATCTCTTAACCCTAACGCTAGCCCTTACCTTAACGCCTAGATCTAACCCTAAATCTAACCTACCGCCTAATCCTAACCTTAAGCCCTAATGCTAACACTAACCCTCAACCCTAAACCTACCCGTAACCCTTAACACTAACCCTATCCGTGAACCTAAACCCTGACCCTAACCATTACCCGCACCCAAGAATTTAACCCTGACCCTAATCCTAATCCTTAATGCTAACCCCAACAATAAATCCTAACCCTAAGCCCAACACTTATCCCTAATCCTATCCCTTAATCCTAACCCTAACCCTAATGCTACCCCCTAAACTTAACCCTAACCGTGACCAGTAAACCTAACCCTAACTTCTAACACAAACCATAGCACATAACTCTAACCCTAAAACTAACCCTATTCCTAACCCTAAACCCTAACTCTTAACCTTAACACTAAGCGTTAACTCTCACGCTAACCTTTAATCCTAACCCTAATCCTAATCTTGAACCCTAAACCTAACACTTAACCCTAACCCTGTACCTAACCCTAACCCTCATTTTAACCCTAACCGTAAACCTCAACCCTAAACCAAAGTGTAACTGTTAAACCTAAGAGTAACCTTTAACCGTAACCCTAAGCCCTAACCCTAAGCCCTCACCCTAACACTAAACTTCATCCTTAACCCTAACCAGAATCCTAACCCTAAATCTAATTCTCAGACTTCTTGCTTTCTTAGAGTTTAGAAAGCCTGCCATCCTCCCATGCCATGCGTGAAAGGAGGCTCTCCCACTGTGTCCTGCATGAAACCCACGGGCCCATACCCAGAGTATGATAGAGTGGGTTCCCGGGTACAATCCCAGCCCCCTAAACTCCCCCCGCCCGCCTAATGCAGACAGGGCCCGTGCGCTAAGCATAAACAATACCTTTAACAGATAACCCTAACCCTGAACATAACACCCAACCCTGTTCCTATTTCTCCCCTTAACACGTAAACCTCACCGTGCGCCTAACTTTAAACTCTTATCCTAACGTTAATGCATAACCCATTTCCTGAGAACAACCCCTATCCCAAAATTCTAACCCTATCTCCTAGTCATCACTGTGACACCTAATCCCTAACCCTAATTCTAAACCGCTAACCCTAACCGTAACCCTACCTACAACCCTAACACTGACAGTAACCCTTACTTCTAACCCCAACGCTATGCCTAACAAAAACCCTAACCCTTCACCCTAACCCTTCACCCTAACCCCTAAGCCTTACCCTAACCCTTAACCCTAATCCTAATCCTAAACATTAAACCTAACCCTAGCTCTTAAAGCTAACCCTAAACCTTACCCTCACGACTAGACCTAACCCTGACACTATCCTAACACCTAACCCTAACCAGAAACCCTAAAGCTAACCCTGAACCCTATCCCTAACCCTAGCAGTAAACTTTAACCCTAAACCTGAGCCCAACCCGTAATCCTAATCCTATCCTTGTACCCTAAAACTAACCCCTAAATCTAACCTCTATACCTCACCCTAACTCTAACCCCAATCCTAATTCTAACCATACCCCTTCATAAAACACTAACTCCTAACCGCTAACCCTAACACTAACCAAAAACCCTAATCACTAATCCCTAACCCTAACGCTTAACCTTTACCCTAACCGTTAACCCTCACCCTAAATCTTAACACTGACCCTAACCTTAACCTTTAACTCTAAGCCTAACCCTTAACCCTACAGGAAGGAAGACCCTTAATGCTAATGGGATCCCTTATCCCTAACCCTAACACTACAGCTAAAAATAACCCTAACCTTTGATCCTTAAACCTAACCCCTAACATTTACTTTAACCCCAAACCCTAACCGTAATCCTAAGCATTAAACCTAACCCTATCTCTTAACCCTACACTAGCCCTTACCCTAACGCCTAGATCTAACCCTAATTTTAACCTCCCGCCTAATCCTAACCTTAAGCCCTAATGCTAACTCTAACCCTGAACCCTAAACCTACCCGTAACCCTTAAAACTAACCCTATCCGTGAACCTTAAC
This sequence comes from Eulemur rufifrons, assembly GCF_041146395.1. NCBI lineage: Eukaryota > Metazoa > Chordata > Mammalia > Primates > Lemuridae > Eulemur > Eulemur rufifrons. Next base: position 1,012,952 of record NW_027182868.1, on the reverse strand, counting down.
CCTGACCCTAACCATTACCCGCACCCAAGCATTTAACCCTGACCCTAACCCTAATCCTTAATGATAACCCTAACACTAAACCCTAACCCTAAGCCCAACACTTAACCCTAATCCTATCCCTTAACCCTAACCCTAACCCTAATGCTAACCCCTAAACGTAACCCTAACCGTGACCAGTAAACCTAACCCTAACCTCTAATACAAACCATAGCACGTAACTCTAACCCTAAAACTAACCCTAACCCTAACCCTAACCCTAAACCCTAACTTTTAACCTTAACCCTAAGCGTTAACTCTCAAGCTAACCTTTAATCCTAACCCTAATCCTAATCTTCAACCCTAAACCTAACACTTAACCCTAACCCTGTACCTAACCCTAACTCCCCATCTTAACCCTAACCGTAAACCTCAACCCTAAACCAAAGTGTAACCGCTAAACCTAAGAGTAACCTTTAACCCTAACCCTAAGCCCTAACCCTAAGCCCTCACCCTAACACTAAACTTCATCCTTAACGCTAAACATAATCCTACTCCTAAATCTCATTCTCAGACTTCTTGCTTTCTTAGAGTTTAGAAAGCCTGCAATCCTCCCATGCCATGCGTGAAAGGAGGCTCTACCACTGTGTCCTGCATCAAACCCACGGGCCCATACCCAGAGTATGATAGAGTGGGTTCCCGGGTACAATCCCAGCCCCCTAAACTCCCCCCGCCCGCCTAATGCAGACAGGGCCCGTGCGCTAAGCATAAACAATACCTTTAACTGATAACCCTAACCCTGAACATAACACCCAACCCTGTTCCTCTTTCTCCTCTTAACACTTAAACCTCACCGTGCGCCTAACTTTAACCTCTTATCCTAACGTTAATGCATAACCCATTTCCTGAGAACAACCCCTATCCCATAATTCTAACGCCGTATACTAGTCAAAACTGTGACACCTAATCCCTAACCCTAATTCTAAATCCCTAACCCTAACCGTAACCCTACCTACAACCCTAACACTGACGGTAACCCTTACTTCTAACCCCAACGCTATGCCTAACAAAAACCCTAACCCTTCACCCTAACCCTTCACCCTAACCCCTAAGCCTTACCCTAACCCTTAACCCTAATCCTAATCCTAACCATTAAACCTAACCCTAGCTCTTAAAGCTAACCCTAAACCTTACCCTCATGACTAGACCTAACCCTGACAGTAACCTAACACCTAACCCTAACCAGAACCCCTAAAGCTAACCCTGAACCCTATTCCTAACCCTAGCAGTAAACCCTAACCCTATACCTAAGCCCAACCCGTAACCCTAATCCTATCCTTTTACCCTAAAACTAACCCCTAGACCCAAGCCCTAAACCTAACCCCTATACCTCACCCTAACTCTAACCCCAATCCTAATTCTAATCATACCCCTTCATAAAACACTAACCCCTAACCGCTAACTCTAACACTAACCAAAAACCCTAATCACTAATCCCTAACCCTAACGCTTAACCTTTACTCTAACCGTTAACCCTCACCCTAAATCTTAACACTGACCCTAACCTTAACCTTTAACTCTAAGCCTAACCCTTAACCCTACAGTAAGGAAGACCCTTAATGCTAATGGGATCCCTTATCCCTAACCCTAACACTACAGCTAAAAATTACCCTAACTTTTGATCCTTAAACCTAACCCCTAACACTTACTTTAACCCCAAACCCTAACCCTAATCCTAAGCATTAAACCTAACCCTATCTCTTAACCCTAACGCTAGCCCTTACCCTAACGCCTAGATCTAACCCTAAATCTAACCTACCGCCTAATCCTAACCTTAAGCCCTAATGCTAACTCTAACCCTGAACCCTAAACCTACCCGTAACCCTTAACACTAACCCTATCCGTGAACCTTAACCCTGACCCTAACCATTACCCGCACCCAAGCATTTAACCCTGACCCTACCCCTAATCCTTAATGATAACCCTAACACTAAACCCTAACCCTAAGCCCAACACTTAACCCTAATCCTATCCCTTAACCCTAACCCGAACCCTAATGCTAACCCCAAAACGTAACCCTAACCGTGACCAGTAAACCTAACCCTAACCTCTAACACAAACCATAGCACATAACTCTAACACTATATCTAACCCTAACGCTAACCCTAACCCTAAACCCTAACTCTTAACCTTAACACTAAGCGTTAACTCTCACGCAAACCTTTAATCCTAACCCTAATCCTAATCTTCAACCCTAAACCTAACACTTAACCCTAACCCTGTACCTAAGCCTAACCCCTCATCTTAGCCCTAACCGTAAACCTCAACCCTAAACCAAAGTGTAACCGTTAAACCTAAGAGTAACCTTTAACCCTAACCCTAAGCCCTAACCCTAAGCCCTCACCCTAACACTAAACTTCATCCTTAACCCTAACCATAATCCTAACCCTAAATCTAATTCTCAGACTTCTTGCTTTCTTAGAGTTTAGAAAGCCTGCAATCCTCCCATGCCATGCGTCAAAGAAGGCTCTACCACTGTGTCCTGCATGAAACCCACGGGCCCATACCCAGAGTATGATAGAGTGGGTTCCCGGGTACAATCCCAGCCCCCTAAACTCCCCCCGCCCGCCTACTGCAGACAGGGCCCGTGCGCTAAGCATAAACAATACCTTTAACAGATAACCCTAACCCTGAACATAACACCCAACCCTGTTCCTATTTCTCCCCTTAACACGTAAACCTCACCGTGCGCCTAACTTTATCCTCTTATCCTAACGTTAATGCATAACCCATTTCCTGAGAACAACCCCTATCCCATAATTCTAACCCTATCTCCTAGTCATCACTGTGACACCTAATCCCTAACCCTAATTCTAAACCGCTAACCCTAACCGTAACCCTACCTACAACCCTGACACAGACAGTAACCCTTACTTCTAAACCCAACGCTATGCCTCACAAAATCCCTAACCCTTGACCCTAACCCTTCACCCTAACCCCTAAGCCTTACCCTAACCCTTAACCCTAATCCTAATCCTAACCATTAAACCTAACCCTAGCTCTTAAAGCTAACCCTAAACCTTACCCTCACGACTAGACCTAACCCTGACACTAACCTAACACCTAATCCTAACCAGACCCCCTAAAGCTAACCCTGAACCCTATCCCTAACCCTAGCAGTAAACTTTAACCCTAATCCTAAGCCCAACCCGTAACCCTAATCCTATCCTTTTATCCTAAAACTAACCCCTAAACCTAACCCCTATACCTCACCCTAACTCTAACCCCAATCCTAATTCTAACCATACCCCTTCATAAAACACTAACTCCTAACCGCTAACCCTAACACTAACCAAAAACCCTAATCACTAATCCCTAACCCTAACGCTTAACCTTTACCCTAACCGTTAACCCTCACCCTAAATCTTAACACTGACCCTATCCTTAAACTTTAACTCTAAGCCTAACCCTTAACCCTACAGTAAGGAAGACCATTAATGCTAATGGGCTCCCTTATCCCTAACCCTAACACTACAGCTAAAAATAACCCTAACCTTGGATCCTTAATCCTAACCCCTAACACTTACTTTAACCCCAAACCCTAACCCTAATCCTAAGCATTAAACCTAACCCTATCTCTTAACCCTAACGCTAGCCCTTACCTTAACGCCTAGATCTAACCCTAAATCTAACCTACCGCCTAATCCTAACCTTAAGCCCTAATGCTAACACTAACCCTCAACCCTAAACCTACCCGTAACCCTTAACACTAACCCTATCCGTGAACCTAAACCCTGACCCTAACCATTACCCGCACCCAAGAATTTAACCCTGACCCTAATCCTAATCCTTAATGCTAACCCCAACAATAAATCCTAACCCTAAGCCCAACACTTATCCCTAATCCTATCCCTTAACCCTAACCCGAACCCTAATGCTACCCCCTAAACTTAACCCTAACCGTGAACAGTAAACCTAACCCTAACTTCTAACACAAACCATAGCACATAACTCTAACCCTAAAACTAACCCTATTCCTAACCCTAAACCCTAACTCTTAACCTTAACACTAAGCGTTAACTCTCACGCTAACCTTTAATCCTAACCCTAATCCTAATCTTGAACCCTAAACCTAACACTTAACCCTAACCCTGTACCTAACCCTAACCCTCATTTTAACCCTAACCGTAAACCTCAACCCTAAACCAAAGTGTAACTGTTAAACCTAAGAGTAACCTTTAACCGTAACCCTAAGCCCTAACCCTAAGCCCTCACCCTAACACTAAACTTCATCCTTAACCCTAACCAGAATCCTAACCCTAAATCTAATTCTCAGACTTCTTGCTTTCTTAGAGTTTAGAAAGCCTGCCATCCTCCCATGCCATGCGTGAAAGGAGGCTCTCCCACTGTGTCCTGCATGAAACCCACGGGCCCATACCCAGAGTATGATAGAGTGGGTTCCCGGGTACAATCCCAGCCCCCTAAACTCCCCCCGCCCGCCTAATGCAGACAGGGCCCGTGCGCTAAGCATAAACAATACCTTTAACAGATAACCCTAACCCTGAACATAACACCCAACCCTGTTCCTATTTCTCCCCTTAACACGTAAACCTCACCGTGCGCCTAACTTTAAACTCTTATCCTAACGTTAATGCATAACCCATTTCCTGAGAACAACCCCTATCCCAAAATTCTAACCCTATCTCCTAGTCATCACTGTGACACCTAATCCCTAACCCTAATTCTAAACCGCTAACCCTAACCGTAACCCTACCTACAACCCTAACACTGACAGTAACCCTTACTTCTAACCCCAACGCTATGCCTAACAAAAACCTAACCCTTGACCCTAACCCTTCACCCTAACCCCTAAGCCTTACCCTAACCCTTAACCCTAATCCTAATCCTAAACATTAAACCTAACCCTAGCTCTTAAAGCTAACCCTAAACCTTACCCTCACGACTAGACCTAACCCTGACACTATCCTAACACCTAACCCTAACCAGAAACCCTAAAGCTAACCCTGAACCCTATCCCTAACCCTAGCAGTAAACTTTAACCCTAAATCTGAGCCCAACCAGTAATCCTAATCCTATCCTTGTACCCTAAAACTAACCCCTAAATCTAACCTCTATACCTCACCCTAACTCTAACCCCAATCCTAATTCTAACCATACCCCTTCATAAAACACTAACTCCTAACCGCTAACCCTAACACTAACCAAAAACCCTAATCACTAATCCCTAACCCTAACGCTTAACCTTTACCCTAACCGTTAACCCTCACCCTAAATCTTAACACTGACCCTAACCTTAACCTTTAACTCTAAGCCTAACCCTTAACCCTACAGGAAGGAAGACCCTTAATGCTAATGGGATCCCTTATCCCTAACCCTAACACTACAGCTAAAAATAACCCTAACCTTGGATCCTTAAACCTAACCCCTAACATTTACTTTAACCCGAAACCCTAACCGTAATCCTAAGCATTAAACCTAACCCTATCTCTTAACCCTACACTAGCCCTTACCCTAACGCCTAGATCTAACCCTAATTTTAACCTCCCGCCTAATCCTAACCTTAAGCCCTAATGCTAACTCTAACCCTGAACCCTAAACCTACCCGTAACCCTTAAAACTAACCCTATCCGTGAACCTTAACCCTGACCCTAACCATTACCCGCACCCAAGCTTTTAACCCTGACCCTAACCCTAATCCTTAATGATAACCCTAACACTAAACCCTAACCCTAAGCCCAACACTTAACCCTAATCCTATCCCTTAACCCTAACCCTAACCCTAATGCTAACCCCTAAACGTAACCCTAACCGTGACCAGTAAACCTAACCCTAACCTCTAATACAAACCATAGCACGTAACTCTAACCCTAAAACTAACCCTAACCCTAACCCTAACCCTAAACCCTAACTCTTAACCTTAACCCTAAGCGTTAACTCTCAAGCTAACCTTTAATCCTAACCCTAATCCTAATCTTCAACCCTAAACCTAACACTTAACCCTAACCCTGTACCTAACCCTAACTCCCCATCTTAACCCTAACCGTAAACCTCAACCCTAAACCAAAGTGTAACCGCTAAACCTAAGAGTAACCTTTAACCCTAACCCTAAGCCCTAACCCTAAGCCCTCACCCTAACACTAAACTTCATCCTTAACGCTAAACATAATCCTACTCCTAAATCTCATTCTCAGACTTCTTGCTTTCTTAGAGTTTAGAAAGCCTGCAATCCTCCCATGCCATGCGAGAAAGGAGGCTCTACCACTGTGTCCTGCATCAAACCCACGGGCCCATACCCAGAGTATGATAGAGTGGGTTCCCGGGTACAATCCCAGCCCCCTAAACTCCCCCCGCCCGCCTAATGCAGACAGGGCCCGTGCGCTAAGCATAAACAATACCTTTAACTGATAACCCTAACCCTGAACATAACACCCAACCCTGTTCCTCTTTCTCCTCTTAACACTTAAACCTCACCGTGCGCCTAACTTTAACCTCTTATCCTAACGTTAATGCATAACCCATTTCCTGAGAACAACCCCTATCCCATAATTCTAACGCTGTATACTAGTCAAAACTGTGACACCTAATCCCTAACCCTAATTCTAAATCCCTAACCCTAACCGTAACCCTACCTACAACCCTAAAACTGACGGTAACCCTTACTTCTAACCCCAACGCTATGCCTAACAAAAACTCTAACCCTTCACCCTAACCCTTCACCCTAACCCCTAAGCCTTACCCTAACCCTTAACCCTAATCCTAATCCTAACCATTAAACCTAACCCTAGCTCTTAAAGCTAACCCTAAACCATACCCTCACGACTAGACCTAACCCTGACAGTAACCTAACACCTAACCCTAACCAGAACCCCTAAAGCTAACCCTGAACCCTATTCCTAACCCTAGCAGTAAACCCTAACCCTATACCTAAGCCCAACCCGTAACCCTAATCCTATCCTTTTACCCTAAAACTAACCCCTAGACCCAAGCCCTAAACCTAACCCCTATACCTCACCCTAACTCTAACCCCAATCCTAATTCTAATCATACCCCTTCATAAAACACTAACCCCTAACCGCTAACTCTAACACTAACCAAAAACCCTAATCACTAATCCCTAACCCTAACGCTTAACCTTTACTCTAACCGTTAACCCTCACCCTAAATCTTAACACTGACCCTAACCTTAACCTTTAACTCTAAGCCTAACCCTTAACCCTACAGTAAGGAAGACCCTTAATGCTAATGGGATCCCTTATCCCTAACCCTAACACTACAGCTAAAAATTACCCTAACTTTTGATCCTTAAACCTAACCCCTAACACTTACTTTAACCCCAAACCCTAACCCTAATCCTAAGCATTAAACCTAACCCTATCTCTTAACCCTAACGCTAGCCCTTACCCTAACGCCTAGATCTAACCCTAAATCTAACCTACCGCCTAATCCTAACCTTAAGCCCTAATGCTAACTCTAACCCTGAACCCTAAACCTACCCGTAACCCTTAACACTAACCCTATCCGTGAACCTTAACCCTGACCCTAACCATTACCCGCACCCAAGCATTTAACCCTGACCCTACCCCTAATCCTTAATGATAACCCTAACACTAAACCCTAACCCTAAGCCCAACACTTAACCCTAATCCTATCCCTTAACCCTAACCCGAACCCTAATGCTAACCCCAAAACGTAACCCTAACCGTGACCAGTAAACCTAACCCTAACCTCTAACACAAACCATAGCACATAACTCTAACCCTATATCTAACCCTAACCCTAACCCTAACCCTAAACCCTAACTCTTAACCTTAACACTAAGCGTTAACTCTCACGCAAACCTTTAATCCTAACCCTAATCCTAATCTTCAACCCTAAACCTAACACTTAACCCTAACCCTGTACCTAAGCCTAACCCCTCATCTTAGCCCTAACCGTAAACCTCAACCCTAAACCAAAGTGTAACCGTTAAACCTAAGAGTAACCTTTAACCCTAACCCTAAGCCCTAACCCTAAGCCCTCACCCTAACACTAAACTTCATCCTTAACCCTAACCATAATCCTAAACCTAAATCTAATTCTCAGACTTCTTGCTTTCTTAGAGTTTAGAAAGCCTGCAATCCTCCCATGCCATGCGTCAAAGAAGGCTCTACCACTGTGTCCTGCATGAAACCCACGGGCCCATACCCAGAGTATGATAGAGTGGGTTCCCGGGTACAATCCCAGCCCCCTAAACTCCCCCCGCCCGCCTACTGCAGACAGGGCCCGTGCGCTAAGCATAAACAATACCTTTAACAGATAACCCTAACCCTGAACATAACACCCAACCCTGTTCCTATTTCTCCCCTTAACACGAAAACCTCACCGTGCGCCTAACTTTAACCTCTTATCCTAACGTTAATGCATAACCCATTTCCTGAGAACAACCCCTATCCCATAATTCTAACCCTATCTCCTAGTCATCACTGTGACACCTAATCCCTAACCCTAATTCTAAACCGCTAACCCTAACCGTAACCCTACCTACAACCCTAACACTGACAGTAACCCTTACTTCTAACCCCAACGCTATGCCTAACAAAAACCCTAACCCTTGTCCCTAACCCTTCACCCTAAACCCTAAGCCTTACCCTAACCCTTAACCCTAATCCTAATCCTAACCATTAAACCTAACCCTAGCTCTTAAAGCTAACCCTAAACCTTACCCTCACGACTAGACCTAACCCTGACACTAACCTAACACCTAACACTAACCAGAACCCCTAAAGCTAACCCTGAACCCTATCCCTAACCCTAGCAGTAAACTTTAACCCTATACCTAAGCCGAACCCGTAACCCTAATCCTATCCTTTTACCCTAAAACTAACCGCTAAACCTAACCCCTATACCTCACCCTAACTCTAACCCCAATCCTAATTCTAACCATACCCCTTCATAAAACACTAACTCCTAACCGCTAACCCTAACACTAACCAAAAACCCTAATCACTAATCCCTAACCCTAACGCTTAACCTTTACCCTAACCGTTAACCCTTACCCTAAATCTTAACAATGACCCTAACCTTAACCTTTAACTCTAAGCCTAACCCTTAACCCTACAGTAAGGAAGACCCTTAATGCTAATGGGATCCCTTATCCCTAACCCTAACACTACAGCTAAAAATAACCCTAACCTTGGATCCTTAAACCTAACCCCTAACACTTACTTTAACCCCAAACCCTAACTCTAATCCTAAGCATTAAACCTAACCCTATCTCTTAACCCTAACGCTAGCCCTTACCCTAACGCCTATATCTTACCCTAAATCTTACCTACCGCCTAATCCTAACCTTAAGGCCTAATGCTAACACTAACCCTGAACACTAAACCTACCCGTAACCCTTAACACTAACCCTATCCGTGAACCTAAACCCTGACCCTAACCATTACCCGCACCCAAGCATTTAACCCTGACCCTAACCCTAATCCTTAATGATAACCCTAACACTAAACCCTAACCCTAAGCCCAACACTTAACCCTAATCCTATCCCTTAACCCTAACCCTAACCCTAATGCTAACCCCTAAATGTAACCCTAACCGTGACCAGTAAACCTAACCCTAACCTCTAATACAAACCATAGCACGTAACTCTAACCCTAAAACTAACCCTAACCCTAACCCTAAACCCTAACTCTTAACCTTAACCCTAAGCGTTAACTCTCAAGCTAACCTTTAATCCTAACCCTAATCCTAATCTTCAACCCTAAACCTAACACTTAACCCTAACCCTGTACCTAACCCTAACTCCCCATCTTAACCCTAACCGTAAACCTCAACCCTAAACCAAAGTGTAACCGCTAAACCTAAGAGTAACCTTTAACCCTAACCCTAAGCCCTAACCCTAAGTCCTCAACCTAACACTAAACTTCATCCTTAACCCTAAACATAATCCTACTCCTAAATCTCATTCTCAGACTTCTTGCTTTCTTAGAGTTTAGAAAGCCTGCAATCCTCCCATGCCATGCGTGAAAGGAGGCCCTACCACTGTGTCCTGCATCAAACCCACGGGCCCATACCCAGAGTATGATAGAGTGGGTTCCCGGGTACAATCCCAGCCCCCTAAACTCCCCCCGCCCGCCTAATGCAGACAGGGACTGTGCGCTAAGCATAAACAATACCTTTAACAGATAACCCTAACCCTGAACATAACACCCAACCCTGTTCCTCTTTCTCCTCTTAACACTTAAACCTCACCGTGCGCCTAACTTTAACCTCTTATCCTAACGTTAATGCATAACCCATTTCCTGAGAACAACCCCTATCCCATAATTCTAACGCTGTATACTAGTCAAAACTGTGACACCTAATCCCTAACCCTAATTCTAAATCCCTAACCCTAACCGTAACCCTACCTACAACCCTAACACTGACGGTAACCCTTACTTCTAACCCCAACGCTATGCCTAACAAAAACCCTAACCCTTCACCCTAACCCTTCACCCTAACCCCTAAGCCTTACCCTAACCCTTAACCCTAATCCTAATCCTAACCATTAAACCTAACCCTAGCTCTTAAAGCTAACCCTAAACCTTACCCTCACGACTAGACCTAACCCTGACAGTAACCTAACACCTAACCCTAACCAGAACCCCTAAAGCTAACCCTGAACCCTATTCCTAACCCTAGCAGTAAACCCTAACCCTATACCTAAGCCCAACCCGTAACCCTAATCCTATCCTTTTACCCTAAAACTAACCCCTAGACCCAAGCCCTAAACCTAACCCCTATACCTCACCCTAACTCTAACCCCAATCCTAATTCTAATCATACCCCTTCATAAAACACTAACCCCTAACCGCTAACTCTAACACTAACCAAAAACCCTAATCACTAATCCCTAACCCTAACGCTTAACCTTTACTCTAACCGTTAACCCTCACCCTAAATCTTAACACTGACCCTAACCTTAACCTTTAACTCTAAGCCTAACCCTTAACCCTACAGTAAGGAAGACCCTTAATGCTAATGGGATCCCTTATCCCTAACCCTAACACTACAGCTAAAAATTACCCTAACTTTTGATCCTTAAACCTAACCCCTAACACTTACTTTAACCCCAAACCCTAACCCTAATCCTAAGCATTAAACCTAACCCTATCTCTTAACCCTAACGCTAGCCCTTACCCTAACGCCTAGATCTAACCCTAAATCTAACCTACCGCCTAATCCTAACCTTAAGCCCTAATGCTAACTCTAACCCTGAACCCTAAACCTACCCGTAACCCTTAACACTAACCCTATCCGTGAACCTTAACCCTGACCCTAACCATTACCCGCACCCAAGCATTTAACCCTGACCCTACCCCTAATCCTTAATGATAACCCTAACACTAAACCCTAACCCTAAGCCCAACACTTAACCCTAATCCTATCCCTTAACCCTAACCCGAACCCTAATGCTAACCCCAAAACGTAACCCTAACCGTGACCAGTAAACCTAACCCTAACCTCTAACACAAACCATAGCACATAACTCTAACCCTATATCTAACCCTAACCCTAACCCTAACCCTAAACCCTAACTCTTAACCTTAACACTAAGCGTTAACTCTCACGCAAACCTTTAATCCTAACCCTAATCCTAATCTTCAACCCTAAACCTAACACTTAACCCTAACCCTGTACCTAAGCCTAACCCCTCATCTTAGCCCTAACCGTAAACCTCAACCCTAAACCAAAGTGTAACCGTTAAACCTAAGAGTAACCTTTAACCCTAACCCTAAGCCCTAACCCTAAGCCCTCACCCTAACACTAAACTTCATCCTTAACCCTAACCAGAATCCTAACCCTAAATCTAATTCTCAGACTTCTTGCTTTCTTAGAGTTTAGAAAGCCTGCAATCCTCCCATGCCATGCGTGAATGGAGGCTCTACCAATGTGTCCTGCATGAAACCCACGGCCCCATACCCAGAGTATGATAAAGTGGGTTCCCGGGTACAATCCCAGCCCCCTAAACTCCCCCCGCCCGCCTAATGCAGACAGGGCCCGTGCGCTAAGCATAAACAATACCTTTAACAGATAACCCTAACCCTGAACATAACACCCAACCCTGTTCCTATTTCTCCCCTTAACACGTAAACCTCACCGTGCGCCTAACTTTAAACTCTTATCCTAACGTTAATGCATAACCCATTTCCTGAGAACAACCCCTATCCCATAATTCTAACCCTATCTCCTAGTCATCACTGTGACACCTAATCCCTAACCCTAATTCTAAACCGCTAACCCTAACCGTAACCCTACCTACAACCCTGACACAGACAGTAACCCTTACTTCTAAACCCAACGCTATGCCTCACAAAATCCCTAACCCTTGACCCTAACCCTTCACCCTAACCCCTAAGCCTTACCCTAACCCTTAACCCTAATCCTAATCCTAACCATTAAACCTAACCCTAGCTCTTAAAGCTAACCCTAAACCTTACCCTCACGACTAGACCTAACCCTGACACTAACCTAACACCTAATCCTAACCAGACCCCCTAAAGCTAACCCTGAACCCTATCCCTAACCCTAGCAGTAAACTTTAACCCTAATCCTAAGCCCAACCCGTAACCCTAATCCTATCCTTTTATCCTAAAACTAACCCCTAAACCTAACCCCTATACCTCACCCTAACTCTAACCCCAATCCTAATTCTAACCATACCCCTTCATAAAACACTAACTCCTAACCGCTAACCCTAACACTAACCAAAAACCCTAATCACTAATCCCTAACCCTAACGCTTAACCTTTACCCTAACCGTTAACCCTCACCCTAAATCTTAACACTGACCCTATCCTTAACCTTTAACTCTAAGCCTAACCCTTAACCCTACAGTAAGGAAGACCCTTAATGCTAATGGGCTCCCTTATCCCTAACCCTAACACTACAGCTAAAAATAACCCTAACCTTGGATCCTTTTCCTAACCCCTAACACTTACTTTAACCCCAAACCCTAACCCTAATCCTAAGCATTAAACCTAACCCTATCTCTTAACCCTAACGCTAGCCCTTACCTTAACGCCTAGATCTAACCCTAAATCTAACCTACCGCCTAATCCTAACCTTAAGCCCTAATGCTAACACTAACCCTCAACCCTAAACCTACCCGTAACCCTTAACACTAACCCTATCCGTGAACCTAAACCCTGACCCTAACCATTACCCGCACCCAAGAATTTAACCCTGACCCTAATCCTAATCCTTAATGCTAACCCCAACAATAAATCCTAACCCTAAGCCCAACACTTATCCCTAATCCTATCCCTTAATCCTAACCCTAACCCTAATGCTACCCCCTAAACTTAACCCTAACCGTGACCAGTAAACCTAACCCTAACTTCTAACACAAACCATAGCACATAACTCTAACCCTAAAACTAACCCTATTCCTAACCCTAAACCCTAACTCTTAACCTTAACACTAAGCGTTAACTCTCACGCTAACCTTTAATCCTAACCCTAATCCTAATCTTGAACCCTAAACCTAACACTTAACCCTAACCCTGTACCTAACCCTAACCCTCATTTTAACCCTAACCGTAAACCTCAACCCTAAACCAAAGTGTAACTGTTAAACCTAAGAGTAACCTTTAACCGTAACCCTAAGCCCTAACCCTAAGCCCTCACCCTAACACTAAACTTCATCCTTAACCCTAACCAGAATCCTAACCCTAAATCTAATTCTCAGACTTCTTGCTTTCTTAGAGTTTAGAAAGCCTGCCATCCTCCCATGCCATGCGTGAAAGGAGGCTCTCCCACTGTGTCCTGCATGAAACCCACGGGCCCATACCCAGAGTATGATAGAGTGGGTTCCCGGGTACAATCCCAGCCCCCTAAACTCCCCCCGCCCGCCTAATGCAGACAGGGCCCGTGCGCTAAGCATAAACAATACCTTTAACAGATAACCCTAACCCTGAACATAACACCCAACCCTGTTCCTATTTCTCCCCTTAACACGTAAACCTCACCGTGCGCCTAACTTTAAACTCTTATCCTAACGTTAATGCATAACCCATTTCCTGAGAACAACCCCTATCCCAAAATTCTAACCCTATCTCCTAGTCATCACTGTGACACCTAATCCCTAACCCTAATTCTAAACCGCTAACCCTAACCGTAACCCTACCTACAACCCTAACACTGACAGTAACCCTTACTTCTAACCCCAACGCTATGCCTAACAAAAACCCTAACCCTTGACCCTAACCCTTCACCCTAACCCCTAAGCCTTACCCTAACCCTTAACCCTAATCCTAATCCTAAACATTAAACCTAACCCTAGCTCTTAAAGCTAACCCTAAACCTTACCCTCACGACTAGACCTAACCCTGACACTATCCTAACACCTAACCCTAACCAGAAACCCTAAAGCTAACCCTGAACCCTATCCCTAACCCTAGCAGTAAACTTTAACCCTAAACCTGAGCCCAACCCGTAATCCTAATCCTATCCTTGTACCCTAAAACTAACCCCTAAATCTAACCTCTATACCTCACCCTAACTCTAACCCCAATCCTAATTCTAACCATACCCCTTCATAAAACACTAACTCCTAACCGCTAACCCTAACACTAACCAAAAACCCTAATCACTAATCCCTAACCCTAACGCTTAACCTTTACCCTAACCGTTAACCCTCACCCTAAATCTTAACACTGACCCTAACCTTAACCTTTAACTCTAAGCCTAACCCTTAACCCTACAGGAAGGAAGACCCTTAATGCTAATGGGATCCCTTATCCCTAACCCTAACACTACAGCTAAAAATAACCCTAACCTTTGATCCTTAAACCTAACCCCTAACATTTACTTTAACCCCAAACCCTAACCGTAATCCTAAGCATTAAACCTAACCCTATCTCTTAACCCTACACTAGCCCTTACCCTAACGCCTAGATCTAACCCTAATTTTAACCTCCCGCCTAATCCTAACCTTAAGCCCTAATGCTAACTCTAACCCTGAACCCTAAACCTACCCGTAACCCTTAAAACTAACCCTATCCGTGAACCTTAACCCTGACCCTAACCATTACCCGCACCCAAGCATTTAACCCTGACCCTAACCCTAATCCTTAGTGATAACCCTAACACTAAACCCTAACCCTAAGCCCAACACTTAACCCTAATCCTATCCCTTAACCCTAACCCTAACCCTAATGCTAACCCCTAAACGTAACCCTAACCGTGACCAGTAAACCTAACCCTAACCTCTAATACAAACCATAGCACGTAACTCTAACCCTAAAACTAACCCTAACCCTAACCCTAACCCTAAACCCTAACTTTTAACCTTAACCCTAAGCGTTAACTCTCAAGCTAACCTTTAATCCTAACCCTAATCCTAATCTTCAACCCTAAACCTAACACTTAACCCTAACCCTGTACCTAACCCTAACTCCCCATCTTAACCCTAACCGTAAACCTCAACCCTAAACCAAAGTGTAACCGCTAAACCTAAGAGTAACCTTTAACCCTAACCCTAAGCCCTAACCCTAAGCCCTCACCCTAACACTAAACTTCATCCTTAACGCTAAACATAATCCTACTCCTAAATCTCATTCTCAGACTTCTTGCTTTCTTAGAGTTTAGAAAGCCTGCAATCCTCCCATGCCATGCGTGAAAGGAGGCTCTACCACTGTGTCCTGCATCAAACCCACGGGCCCATACCCAGAGTATGATAGAGTGGGTTCCCGGGTACAATCCCAGCCCCCTAAACTCCCCCCGCCCGCCTAATGCAGACAGGGCCCGTGCGCTAAGCATAAACAATACCTTTAACTGATAACCCTAACCCTGAACATAACACCCAACCCTGTTCCTCTTTCTCCTCTTAACACTTAAACCTCACCGTGCGCCTAACTTTAACCTCTTATCCTAACGTTAATGCATAACCCATTTCCTGAGAACAACCCCTATCCCATAATTCTAACGCCGTATACTAGTCAAAACTGTGACACCTAATCCCTAACCCTAATTCTAAATCCCTAACCCTAACCGTAACCCTACCTACAACCCTAACACTGACGGTAACCCTTACTTCTAACCCCAACGCTATGCCTAACAAAAACCCTAACCCTTCACCCTAACCCTTCACCCTAACCCCTAAGCCTTACCCTAACCCTTAACCCTAATCCTAATCCTAACCATTAAACCTAACCCTAGCTCTTAAAGCTAACCCTAAACCTTACCCTCATGACTAGACCTAACCCTGACAGTAACCTAACACCTAACCCTAACCAGAACCCCTAAAGCTAACCCTGAACCCTATTCCTAACCCTAGCAGTAAACCCTAACCCTATACCTAAGCCCAACCCGTAACCCTAATCCTATCCTTTTACCCTAAAACTAACCCCTAGACCCAAGCCCTAAACCTAACCCCTATACCTCACCCTAACTCTAACCCCAATCCTAATTCTAATCATACCCCTTCATAAAACACTAACCCCTAACCGCTAACTCTAACACTAACCAAAAACCCTAATCACTAATCCCTAACCCTAACGCTTAACCTTTACTCTAACCGTTAACCCTCACCCTAAATCTTAACACTGACCCTAACCTTAACCTTTAACTCTAAGCCTAACCCTTAACCCTACAGTAAGGAAGACCCTTAATGCTAATGGGATCCCTTATCCCTAACCCTAACACTACAGCTAAAAATTACCCTAACTTTTGATCCTTAAACCTAACCCCTAACACTTACTTTAACCCCAAACCCTAACCCTAATCCTAAGCATTAAACCTAACCCTATCTCTTAACCCTAACGCTAGCCCTTACCCTAACGCCTAGATCTAACCCTAAATCTAACCTACCGCCTAATCCTAACCTTAAGCCCTAATGCTAACTCTAACCCTGAACCCTAAACCTACCCGTAACCCTTAACACTAACCCTATCCGTGAACCTTAACCCTGACCCTAACCATTACCCGCACCCAAGCATTTAACCCTGACCCTACCCCTAATCCTTAATGATAACCCTAACACTAAACCCTAACCCTAAGCCCAACACTTAACCCTAATCCTATCCCTTAACCCTAACCCGAACCCTAATGCTAACCCCAAAACGTAACCCTAACCGTGACCAGTAAACCTAACCCTAACCTCTAACACAAACCATAGCACATAACTCTAACCCTATATCTAACCCTAACGCTAACCCTAACCCTAAACCCTAACTCTTAACCTTAACACTAAGCGTTAACTCTCACGCAAACCTTTAATCCTAACCCTAATCCTAATCTTCAACCCTAAACCTAACACTTAACCCTAACCCTGTACCTAAGCCTAACCCCTCATCTTAGCCCTAACCGTAAACCTCAACCCTAAACCAAAGTGTAACCGTTAAACCTAAGAGTAACCTTTAACCCTAACCCTAAGCCCTAACCCTAAGCCCTCACCCTAACACTAAACTTCATCCTTAACCCTAACCAGAATCCTAACCCTAAATCTAATTCTCAGACTTCTTGCTTTCTTAGAGTTTAGAAAGCCTGCAATCCTCCCATGCCATGCGTGAATGGAGGCTCTACCAATGTGTCCTGCATGAAACCCACGGCCCCATACCCAGAGTATGATAAAGTGGGTTCCCGGGTACAATCCCAGCCCCCTAAACTCCCCCCGCCCGCCTAATGCAGACAGGGCCCGTGCGCTAAGCATAAACAATACCTTTAACAGATAACCCTAACCCTGAACATAACACCCAACCCTGTTCCTATTTCTCCCCTTAACACGTAAACCTCACCGTGCGCCTAACTTTAAACTCTTATCCTAACGTTAATGCATAACCCATTTCCTGAGAACAACCCCTATCCCATAATTCTAACCCTATCTCCTAGTCATCACTGTGACACCTAATCCCTAACCCTAATTCTAAACCGCTAACCCTAACCGTAACCCTACCTACAACCCTGACACAGACAGTAACCCTTACTTCTAAACCCAACGCTATGCCTCACAAAATCCCTAACCCTTGACCCTAACCCTTCACCCTAACCCCTAAGCCTTACCCTAACCCTTAACCCTAATCCTAATCCTAACCATTAAACCTAACCCTAGCTCTTAAAGCTAACCCTAAACCTTACCCTCACGACTAGACCTAACCCTGACACTAACCTAACACCTAATCCTAACCAGACCCCCTAAAGCTAACCCTGAACCCTATCCCTAACCCTAGCAGTAAACTTTAACCCTAATCCTAAGCCCAACCCGTAACCCTAATCCTATCCTTTTATCCTAAAACTAACCCCTAAACCTAACCCCTATACCTCACCCTAACTCTAACCCCAATCCTAATTCTAACCATACCCCTTCATAAAACACTAACTCCTAACCGCTAACCCTAACACTAACCAAAAACCCTAATCACTAATCCCTAACCCTAACGCTTAACCTTTACCCTAACCGTTAACCCTCACCCTAAATCTTAACACTGACCCTATCCTTAACCTTTAACTCTAAGCCTAACCCTTAACCCTACAGTAAGGAAGACCCTTAATGCTAATGGGCTCCCTTATCCCTAACCCTAACACTACAGCTAAAAATAACCCTAACCTTGGATCCTTTTCCTAACCCCTAACACTTACTTTAACCCCAAACCCTAACCCTAATCCTAAGCATTAAACCTAACCCTATCTCTTAACCCTAACGCTAGCCCTTACCTTAACGCCTAGATCTAACCCTAAATCTAACCTACCGCCTAATCCTAACCTTAAGCCCTAATGCTAACACTAACCCTCAACCCTAAACCTACCCGTAACCCTTAACACTAACCCTATCCGTGAACCTAAACCCTCACCCTAACCATTACCCGCACCCAAGAATTTAACCCTGACCCTAATCCTAATCCTTAATGCTAACCCCAACAATAAATCCTAACCCTAAGCCCAACACTTATCCCTAATCCTATCCCTTAATCCTAACCCTAACCCTAATGCTACCCCCTAAACTTAACCCTAACCGTGACCAGTAAACCTAACCCTAACTTCTAACACAAACCATAGCACATAACTCTAACCCTAAAACTAACCCTATTCCTAACCCTAAACCCTAACTCTTAACCTTAACACTAAGCGTTAACTCTCACGCTAACCTTTAATCCTAACCCTAATCCTAATCTTGAACCCTAAACCTAACACTTAACCCTAACCCTGTACCTAACCCTAACCCTCATTTTAACCCTAACCGTAAACCTCAACCCTAAACCAAAGTGTAACTGTTAAACCTAAGAGTAACCTTTAACCGTAACCCTAAGCCCTAACCCTAAGCCCTCACCCTAACACTAAACTTCATCCTTAACCCTAACCAGAATCCTAACCCTAAATCTAATTCTCAGACTTCTTGCTTTCTTAGAGTTTAGAAAGCCTGCCATCCTCCCATGCCATGCGTGAAAGGAGGCTCTCCCACTGTGTCCTGCATGAAACCCACGGGCCCATACCCAGAGTATGATAGAGTGGGTTCCCGGGTACAATCCCAGCCCCCTAAACTCCCCCCGCCCGCCTAATGCAGACAGGGCCCGTGCGCTAAGCATAAACAATACCTTTAACAGATAACCCTAACCCTGAACATAACACCCAACCCTGTTCCTATTTCTCCCCTTAACACGTAAACCTCACCGTGCGCCTAACTTTAAACTCTTATCCTAACGTTAATGCATAACCCATTTCCTGAGAACAACCCCTATCCCAAAATTCTAACCCTATCTCCTAGTCATCACTGTGACACCTAATCCCTAACCCTAATTCTAAACCGCTAACCCTAACCGTAACCCTACCTACAACCCTAACACTGACAGTAACCCTTACTTCTAACCCCAACGCTATGCCTAACAAAAACCCTAACCCTTCACCCTAACCCTTCACCCTAACCCCTAAGCCTTACCCTAACCCTTAACCCTAATCCTAATCCTAAACATTAAACCTAACCCTAGCTCTTAAAGCTAACCCTAAACCTTACCCTCACGACTAGACCTAACCCTGACACTATCCTAACACCTAACCCTAACCAGAAACCCTAAAGCTAACCCTGAACCCTATCCCTAACCCTAGCAGTAAACTTTAACCCTAAACCTGAGCCCAACCCGTAATCCTAATCCTATCCTTGTACCCTAAAACTAACCCCTAAATCTAACCTCTATACCTCACCCTAACTCTAACCCCAATCCTAATTCTAACCATACCCCTTCATAAAACACTAACTCCTAACCGCTAACCCTAACACTAACCAAAAACCCTAATCACTAATCCCTAACCCTAACGCTTAACCTTTACCCTAACCGTTAACCCTCACCCTAAATCTTAACACTGACCCTAACCTTAACCTTTAACTCTAAGCCTAACCCTTAACCCTACAGGAAGGAAGACCCTTAATGCTAATGGGATCCCTTATCCCTAACCCTAACACTACAGCTAAAAATAACCCTAACCTTTGATCCTTAAACCTAACCCCTAACATTTACTTTAACCCCAAACCCTAACCGTAATCCTAAGCATTAAACCTAACCCTATCTCTTAACCCTACACTAGCCCTTACCCTAACGCCTAGATCTAACCCTAATTTTAACCTCCCGCCTAATCCTAACCTTAAGCCCTAATGCTAACTCTAACCCTGAACCCTAAACCTACCCGTAACCCTTAAAACTAACCCTATCCGTGAACCTTAACCCTGACCCTAACCATTACCCGCACCCAAGCATTTAACCCTGACCCTAACCCTAATCCTTAATGATAACCCTAACACTAAACCCTAACCCTAAGCCCAACACTTAACCCTAATCCTATCCCTTAACCCTAACCCTAACCCTAATGCTAACCCCTAAACGTAACCCTAACCGTGACCAGTAAACCTAACCCTAACCTCTAATACAAACCATAGCACGTAACTCTAACCCTAAAACTAACCCTAACCCTAACCCTAACCCTAAACCCTAACTTTTAACCTTAACCCTAAGCGTTAACTCTCAAGCTAACCTTTAATCCTAACCCTAATCCTAATCTTCAACCCTAAACCTAACACTTAACCCTAACCCTGTACCTAACCCTAACTCCCCATCTTAACCCTAACCGTAAACCTCAACCCTAAACCAAAGTGTAACCGCTAAACCTAAGAGTAACCTTTAACCCTAACCCTAAGCCCTAACCCTAAGCCCTCACCCTAACACTAAACTTCATCCTTAACGCTAAACATAATCCTACTCCTAAATCTCATTCTCAGACTTCTTGCTTTCTTAGAGTTTAGAAAGCCTGCAATCCTCCCATGCCATGCGTGAAAGGAGGCTCTACCACTGTGTCCTGCATCAAACCCACGGGCCCATACCCAGAGTATGATAGAGTGGGTTCCCGGGTACAATCCCAGCCCCCTAAACTCCCCCCGCCCGCCTAATGCAGACAGGGCCCGTGCGCTAAGCATAAACAATACCTTTAACTGATAACCCTAACCCTGAACATAACACCCAACCCTGTTCCTCTTTCTCCTCTTAACACTTAAACCTCACCGTGCGCCTAACTTTAACCTCTTATCCTAACGTTAATGCATAACCCATTTCCTGAGAACAACCCCTATCCCATAATTCTAACGCCGTATACTAGTCAAAACTGTGACACCTAATCCCTAACCCTAATTCTAAATCCCTAACCCTAACCGTAACCCTACCTACAACCCTAACACTGACGGTAACCCTTACTTCTAACCCCAACGCTATGCCTAACAAAAACCCTAACCCTTCACCCTAACCCTTCACCCTAACCCCTAAGCCTTACCCTAACCCTTAACCCTAATCCTAATCCTAACCATTAAACCTAACCCTAGCTCTTAAAGCTAACCCTAAACCTTACCCTCATGACTAGACCTAACCCTGACAGTAACCTAACACCTAACCCTAACCAGAACCCCTAAAGCTAACCCTGAACCCTATTCCTAACCCTAGCAGTAAACCCTAACCCTATACCTAAGCCCAACCCGTAACCCTAATCCTATCCTTTTACCCTAAAACTAACCCCTAGACCCAAGCCCTAAACCTAACCCCTATACCTCACCCTAACTCTAACCCCAATCCTAATTCTAATCATACCCCTTCATAAAACACTAACCCCTAACCGCTAACTCTAACACTAACCAAAAACCCTAATCACTAATCCCTAACCCTAACGCTTAACCTTTACTCTAACCGTTAACCCTCACCCTAAATCTTAACACTGACCCTAACCTTAACCTTTAACTCTAAGCCTAACCCTTAACCCTACAGTAAGGAAGACCCTTAATGCTAATGGGATCCCTTATCCCTAACCCTAACACTACAGCTAAAAATTACCCTAACTTTTGATCCTTAAACCTAACCCCTAACACTTACTTTAACCCCAAACCCTAACCCTAATCCTAAGCATTAAACCTAACCCTATCTCTTAACCCTAACGCTAGCCCTTACCCTAACGCCTAGATCTAACCCTAAATCTAACCTACCGCCTAATCCTAACCTTAAGCCCTAATGCTAACTCTAACCCTGAACCCTAAACCTACCCGTAACCCTTAACACTAACCCTATCCGTGAACCTTAACCCTGACCCTAACCATTACCCGCACCCAAGCATTTAACCCTGACCCTACCCCTAATCCTTAATGATAACCCTAACACTAAACCCTAACCCTAAGCCCAACACTTAACCCTAATCCTATCCCTTAACCCTAACCCGAACCCTAATGCTAACCCCAAAACGTAACCCTAACCGTGACCAGTAAACCTAACCCTAACCTCTAACACAAACCATAGCACATAACTCTAACCCTATATCTAACCCTAACGCTAACCCTAACCCTAAACCCTAACTCTTAACCTTAACACTAAGCGTTAACTCTCACGCAAACCTTTAATCCTAACCCTAATCCTAATCTTCAACCCTAAACCTAACACTTAACCCTAACCCTGTACCTAAGCCTAACCCC
>NW_027182868.1:900000-937500 GCF_041146395.1 Eulemur rufifrons | reverse complement strand
ACCCCTAACCCTAACCCTAAACCCTAACCCTAACCCCTAACCCTAACCCCAACCTTAACCCCTAACCCTAACCACTAACCCTAACCCTAACCCAAACCTAACCCTAACCTAACCCTAACGCTAACCCCTAACCCTAACCCAAACCCTAACCCTTACCCCTAACCCGAACCCTAACCCCTAACCCTAACCCTAACCGTAACCCCAACCGTAACCCTAACCCAAGCTCTAACCCTAACCCTAACCCCTAACCCTAACCCTAACCCCTAAACCTAACCCTAATCCCTACCGCTAACCCTAACCCTCACCCAACCCTAACCCTAACCCAAACCCTAACCCTAACCCCTAACCCTAACCCTAACCCCTAACCCTAACCCTAACCCCTAACCGTAACCCTAACCCAAACCCTATCCCTAACTCTAACCCCTAACCCTAACCCTAACCCCTAACCCTAACCATAACCCCTACCGCTACCGCTACCCCTAACCCTAACCCAACCCTAAACCTAACCCAAACCCTAACCCTAACCCTACCCTACCCTAACGCTAACCCCTAACTCTAACCCTAACGCCACCCTACCCTAACCCTAACCCTAACCCCTAACCCTAACACTAACCCCTAACCCTAACCCTAACCCCAACCCCAACCCTAAACCCTAACCCCAACCCTAACCCCAACCCCAACCCCAACCCCAAACCTAACCCTAACCCCAACCCTAACCCTAACCCTAACCCCTAACCCTAACTCATAACCCTAACCCTAACCCTAACCCCTAACCCTAACCGCTAACCCTAACCCTAACCCTAAACCCTTACCCTAACCCCTAACCGTAACCCTAACACCTAACCCTAACCCCTAACCCTAACCCTAATCCCTAACCCTAACCCCTAACCCCTACCCTAACCCTAACTCTAACCCAACCCTAACCCTAACCCTAACCCCTAACCCTAACCCTAACCCCTAACCCTAACCCCTAACCCTAATCCTAAGCCCTAACCCTAACCCTAACCCCTAACCCTAACCCCTAACCCTAGCCCTAGCCCTAACCCCTAACCCTAACCCTTAACCCTAACCCTAACCCTACCCCTACCCCTACCCCTAAGCCTAACCCTAACCCCTAACCCTAAGGCCTAACCCTAACCCTACCCTAACCCTAACCCTAACCCCTAACCCTAACCCAACCCAACCCTACACTAACCCTACCCTAACCCTAACCCTATCCCTAACCCCTAACCCTAACCCCTAACCCTAACCCTAACCCCAAACCCTAACCCTAACCCCTAACCCCTAACCCTAACCCCTAACCCTAACCATAACCCCTAACCCTAACCCCTAACCCCTACCCTAACCCTAACTCTAACCCAACCCTAACCCTAACCCTAACCCCTAACCCCTAACCCTAACCCCTAACCCTAACCCCTAACCCTAAACCTAACCCTACCCTTACCCCTAACCCTAAACCCTAACCCTAACCCTAACCCTAAACCAAAGTGTAACCGTTAAACCTAAGAGTAACCTTTAACCCTAACCCTATTCCCTAACCCAAAGCCTTCACCCTAACACTAAACTTCATCCTTAACCCTAACCAGAATCCTAACCCTAAATCTAATTCTCAGACTTCTTGCTTTCTTAGAGTTTAGAAAGCCTGCAATCCTCCCATGCCATGCGTGAAAAGAGGCTCTACCACTGCGTCCTGCATGAAACCCACGGGCCCATACCCAGAGTATGATAGAGTGGGTTCCCGGGTACAATCCCAGGCCCCTAAACTCCCCCCGCCCACCTAATGCAGACAGGGCCCGTGCGCTAAGCATAAACAATACCTTTAACAGATAACCCTAACTCTGAACGTAACACCCAACCCTGTTCCTATTTCTCCCCTTAACACGTAAACCTCACCGTGCGCCTAACTTTAACCTCTTATCCTAACGTTAATGCATAACCCATTTCCTGAGAACAACCCCTATCCCATAATTCTAACCCTATCTCCTAGTCATCACTGTGACACCTAATCCCTAACCCTAATTCTAAACCGCTAACCCTAACCGTAACCCTACCTACAACCCTAACACTGACAGTAACCCTTACTTCTAACCCCAACGCTATGCCTAACAAAAACCCTAACCCTTGACCCTAACCCTTCACCCTAACCCCTAAGCCTTACCCTAACCCTTAACCCTAATCCTAATCCTAACCATTAAACCTAACCCTAGCTCTTAAAGCTAACCCTAAACCTTACCCTCACGACTAGACCTAACCCTGACACTAAACTAACACCTAACCCTAACCAGAACCCCTAAAGCTAACCCTGAACCCTATCACTAACCCTAGCAGTAAACTTTAACCCTAAACCTAAGCCCAACCCGTAACCCTAATCCTATCCTTTTACCCTAAAACTAACCCCTAAACCTAAGCCCTATACCTCACCCTAACTCTAACCCCAATCCTAATTCTAACCATACCCCTTCATAAAACTCTAACCGCTAACCTAACACTAACCAAAAACCCTAATCACTAATCCCTAACCCTAACGCTTAACCTTTACCCTAACCGTTAACCCTCACCCTAAATCTTAACACTGACCCGAACCTTCACCTTTAACTCTAAGCCTAACCCTTAACCCTACAGTAAGGAAGACCCTTAATGCTAATGGGATCCCTTATCCCTAACCCTAACACTACAGCTAAAAATAACCCTAACCTTGGATTCTTAAACCTAACCCCTAACACTTACTTTAACCCCAAACCCTAACCCTAATCTAAGCATTAAACCTAACCCTATCTTTTAACCCTAACGCTAACCCTTACCCTAACGCCTAGATCTAACCCTAAATCTGACCTACCGCCTAATCCTAACCTTAAGCCCTAATCCTAACTCTAACCCTGAACCCTAAACCTACCCGTAACCCTTAACACTAACCCTATCCCTAACCCCCTTACCCTAACTCTGTGAACCCTAACCCTCAACCCTGACCCTAACCTTAAACCTTAATCCTAACCATGCGTGAGATGAGCCTCTGCCTTTGTCCTGCGTGACAGTTCAAGCCCAACACCCAGGGTATGATGAAGTGGGGACGCAGCCTTGCTCCACACCCATAGTGCCCCGTACGTTAGACAGGGCCCGTGCCCTAACACACACCGTTAAACGTAAGCCCTAACCCTATCACTAAACCAAACCCTTCGTAAGCCCTGAATCTAACTCCTAACAGTAACCCTAATCCCTGACCCTTACTCTTGCCTCTCACCCTAAACCTAAACCCAACCACTAAACATAATCCTAATCTCTAACCCTAACAGTAATCCTAACCCTAATTCTAAGCTAAAACTCTAACCCCTAAATCTAATCCTAGTCCCTAACACCTAACCTTACCCTAAACCGAATTCCAATTCTCAGACTTTTTCAATTCAAAAACTTAAAAAAGCCTAGAATCCACCAATGCCGTGTCTGAGATCAGCGTCCGCCCCTATGTCCTGCATGACAGGCAGGCGCCAATGTCCAGGGTACTATGGAGTGGAGTCCTGGGGTCTGTAGGCTTGCTAAACTCCAGTTTGGAAGAATTGCTATAGTCATATATAGGGATGCTTACATTTACTTATAGAAAGCAACTATTGATGTGTGATTTGTAGGCTTGCCTTACTCTAGTTTGGATGAAGAAGCTGAATCATATATAGGAATATTAGCTTTGAGTTAGAGGAAGCATCTATGGGGGGTGCTTTTTTGGCTTGTTAAACTCTGGTTTGGAAGAAGTTCGAGAGTCTTATATAGGAACGATATCATTCATTCAGAGAAAGCAATTATAGGGAGTTGGTTTGTAGGCTTGCTAAGCTCTAGTTTGGAGGAAGGCGAGAGTCATATATAGAACGCTTACGTTCACATAAAGCGTCTACGGGGGGACGGTTTCTAGGCTTCCTAAACTCTAGCTTGGAAAAAGAGGACAGTTATGTATAGGAACTCTCGGCGGGGGATTTGTAGCATTGCTAAAATCTTAGATTGGAAAAGTTGCGAGAGTCATACATAGGAATGTTAACATTCACTCAATGAAAGCAACTATAAGGGGTGCTTTCCAGGCTGGCTACACTAATTTGGAAAAAGTGCGACAGTCATATA
The DNA here is from genome assembly GCF_041146395.1 of Eulemur rufifrons. Classification (NCBI taxonomy): domain Eukaryota; kingdom Metazoa; phylum Chordata; class Mammalia; order Primates; family Lemuridae; genus Eulemur; species Eulemur rufifrons. The sequence continues at coordinate 933,399 of NW_027182868.1, read as the reverse complement.
TAGGAAGGCTTATATTCACTCAGACAAAGCAATTATGTGTAGGTGTATAGTAGGCATGCTAACTCTAGTTTGGAAAATTTCGAGAGCCATGTATAAGAAAGCTTACAGTAACTTAGAGAAAGCAACGAACAGGGGTGGAGTGTAGACTTGCTAAACTCTAGTTTGGAGGAAGTGCCATAGTCATATATAGGAACGCTTAAATTCATTCAGAGAAAACAGCTGTCGGGGATTTGTTTGTAGACTTATTCAACTCTAGTTTGGAAGAAGTGCGAGAGACATATATAGGAATGTTTACATTGACTCAAAGAAAGCAACTATGGGGGAGTGTTATTTTGGCATGCCAGATGCTAGTTAGGAAGAAGTACAAGACTCATATATAGGAACGCTTACATTCACACAGCGAGAGCAACTACGGAGTAGTGTCAGGTAGACATATTAAAGTCTAGCTTGGGAGAAGTTCCAGAGTCCTATATAGGAAAGGTAACAGCCACTTTGAAAAAGCAAGTCTTGGCGGGTGGTTTGTAGGCCTGCAAAACCTTGTTTTGGTTGAAGTGTGAGAATCATATATGAGAACGCTTACATTCACTCAGAGAAAGCAATGATGGGGTTGTTTGTAGGCTTACTAAACTGCAGTTTGGAAGAAGCAGGAGAATCACATATAGGAGCACATACACTTTGACGCACTGAAAGTAACTATGGGGTGGTGTTTTATAGGCATGCTAAACTCTAGTTTGGATGAAGTTTGAGAATCACATATAAGAAAGCTTAGAGTCACTTAGAGAAAGCAAATCTCTGGGTGTGGAATGTAGGCCTGCTAAACTCTATTTTGGTTTAAGAGTGAGAGTCATATATGGGAAGGCTTACATTCCCTCAGAGAAAGCAACGACGGCGTGGTGGTTTGTAGGCATACTAAACTCTAGTTTGGAAGAAGTAGGAGAATGATATATGGGAACGCTTACATTCACGTAGAGAAAGCAATTATGGGGTGGCGTTTTTGTAGCCATGCTAATCTCTAGTTTGGAAGAAGTTAAGGAGTAATATATAGGAAAGGGTACAGTCATAGAAACCAACTCTCGGGGGATGTTTTGTACACCTGCAAAACTCCAGTTTGGAAGAAGGGGGAGAGTCATATTGGGGACCGCGTGCATTCACTCAGAGAAATCAACGATGGGATTGTGATTTGTAGGCATAGTCAACTCTAGTTTGCAAGAAGTACGAGAATCGTATATAGGAAAGCTTACCTTCATGCAGAGAAAGCAACTATGGAGTGATGTTTGTATGCCTACTAAAATATAGTTTGGAGGAAGTTCGAGAGCCATACCTGGGAAGCTTACAGTCACTTAGAGAAAGCAACTCTCGGGGGTGTTTCGTAGGCCTGCTAAACTCTATTTTCAATGAAGTGTTAGAATAATATATGGGAACTCAGTGAAAGCAACGTTGTGGTTGTGGTTCCTAGGCATACTAACCTGTAATTTGGAAAAAGAAAGAGAATCACATGTAGAACCGCTTACATTCCGGCACCGAATGCAACTATGGGGTGGTGTTTTGTAGGGTGCAAAACTCTAGTTTGGACGAAGTTTGAGAGTCATATATAGGAAAGTTTAAAGTCACGTAGAGAAAGCAACTCTCTGGGTGTGGAATGTAGAGTTATTTTGGTTGAAATAGTTATTTTGGTTGAAGTGTGAGAGTCATATATGGGAACGCTTACATTCACTCAGAGAAAACAACGTTTGGGTGGTGGTTTGTAGGGCATACTAAACTGTAGTTTGGAAGAAGTACGAGAGTCCTATATAGGAACACTTACATTCACACAGAGAAAGCACTTATGGCATCAGGTTTTGTAGGCATGCTAAACTGCAGTTTGGAAGAAGTTGGAGAACCTTATACAGGAAAGATTACCGTCACCTAGGGAAAGCAACTCTCGGGAGATTTTTTTTGTACACATGCTAAACTCTAATTTGGATGAAGTGTGAGAGTCAAACATGGGACCGCTTACATTCCCTCAGAGAAACAACACTGGGGTGGTTTTTGTAGGCATACTAAATAGTTTGGAAGAAGTACGAGAATGATATTTGGGAACGCTTACATTCACACAGAGAAAGCAACTACGGGGTGGTGTTTTGTAAGCATGCTATAGTTTGGAAGAAGTTCTAAACCTGAACAGTCACTTAGAGAAAGCAACTCTTGGTGGGTGATTTTTAGGTCTGCTAAATTGTATTTTGAAAGAAGTACCAGAGTCATATATACTAATGCTTACATTCATGCAAAGAAAAAACCATGGGGTGATGTTTTGTGGGCATGTTAACCTGTAGTTTGGAAGAAGTTGGAGAGTCTTATTTAGGAAAGCTTACAGTCACCTAGAGAAAGTAACTCTCGGGAGAGCCTTTCTTGGCCTGCTAAACTCTACTTTGCATCAATTGTGAGAGTCAAACATGGGAATGCTTTCATTCATTCAGAGAACGCAACGTTTGGGTGGTGGTTTGTAGGCATTCTAAACTGTATTTTGGAGGAAGTACGAGAGTCATGTATATGAACGCTTACATTCAGGCAGAGAAAGCAACTCTGGGGTCGTATTTTTTTGGCATGCTAAACTGTGGTTTGGAAGAAGTTCGAGAGTCTTATATAGGAAAGATTACAGTGACACAGAGAAAACAACTCTCGGAAGTTTATTGGTAGGCCTGCTAAACTCTAACTTGGATGAAATGTGAGAACACTTGCATTCATTCACACAGAGAAAGAAACATGGTGATGGTTTGAAGGCATAATAACTGTAGTTGGGAAGAAGTAGGAGAGTCATATATATGAACCGTTACATTCACGCAGAGAACGCAACTGTGGGGTGACGATGTATGCATGTTAATCTGTAGTTTGGAGGAAGTGCGAGAGTCATATCTGGGGAAAATTACAGTCACTTAGGGAAAGGAACCATCCTGGGTTGGTTTGTAGATCTGCTAAATTCTATTTTGGAAACAGAGTTTGAGTCATATATGGGAACGCTTATGTTCACTCATAGAAAGCAACCACTGCGTGGTGTTTTGTTGGCATGGTGTAGTTTGAAAGAAGTTGGAGATTCTTATATAGGAAAGTTTACAATCACCTAGAGAAAGCAAATCACGGGGTGTTGTTTGTAGGCCTGCTAAACTCTAATTTAGATGAAGTGAGAGAGGCATATATATGAACGTTTATATTGATGCAGAGAAAGCAACTATGGGGTGGTGTTTTGTAGGCATGCTAAAATATAATTTGGAAGAAGTTCGAAAACAGACAGTCACTTAGAGAAAGCCACTCTCGGCGGTTGATTTTTCGGTGTGCTAAATTGTATTATGAAAGAAGTACCAGAGTCATATATACAAACGCTTACATTCATGCAGAGAAAGCAACTCTGGGGTGGTGTTTTCTAGGCATGCTAAACTCTAGTTTGGACGAAGTTTGAGAATCACATATAAGAAAGCTTAGTCGCTTAAAGCAAACCTCTGGGTGTGGAATGTAGGCGTGCTAAACTCTATTTTGGTTTCGGAGTGAGAGTCATATATGGGAAGGCTTACATTCGCTCAGAGAAAGCAACGATGGTGTGGTGGTATGTAGGCATACTGAACTCTAGTTTGGAAGAAGTAGGAGAATGATATATGGGAACGCTTACATTCATGCAGAGAAAGCAATTATGGGGTGGCTTTTTTGTAGCCATGCTAATCTCTATTTTGCAAGAAGTTAAAGAGAAATATATAGGAAAGCGTACCGTCATTTATAGAAACCAACTTTCGGGGGATGGTTTGTAGGCCTGCAAAACTCTACTTTGGAAGAAGGGGGAGAATCATATGGGGGACTGGGTACATTCACTCGGAGAAATCAACGATGGGGTTGTGGTTTGTAGGCATACTAAACTCTAGTTTGGAAGAAGGACGAGAATCATATATAGGAACGCTTACATTCATGCAGAGAAAGCAACTATGGAGTGATGTTTGTATGCCTACTAAACGATAGATTGGAGGATGCTCGAGAGTCATATCTGGAAAGCTTACATTCATTTAGAGAAAGCAACTCTCTGGGGGTGGTTCGTAGGCCTGCTAAACTCTATTTTCAATGAAGTGTTCGAATCATATACAGGAACGCTTACATTCACTCAGAGAAAGCAACGTTGGGGTGGCCGTTTTTGAGCATACTAAACTCTACTTTGGAAGAGGTACGAGAAACATAAATACGAACGCTTACATTAACACAGAGAAAGCAAATACGGGGTGCTGTAGTGCAGGCATGCTAAACTATAGATTAGAAGAAGTTCGAAAGCTGACAGTCACTTAGAGAAAGCAACTCTTGGCGGGTGATTTTTAGGTCTGCTAAATTGTATTTTGAAAGACGTACCAGAGTCATATACAAACGCTTACATTCATGCAGAGAAAGAAACTATGGGGTGATGTGTTGTGGGGATGCTAAACTGCTGTTTGGAAGGTGTTCGAGAGTGTTATATAGGATAGCTTACAGTCACCTAGAGAAAGCAACACTCGGGACACCTTTACAAGCCTCTAAACACTAATTAGCAGCAATTGTGAGAGTCAAACATGGGAACGCTTACATTCACGGAGAGAACACAACGTTTGGGTGGCTGGTTTTTAAGCATTCTAAACTGTATTTTGGAGGAAGTAGGAGAGTCATATATACGAATGCTTACATTCACGCAGAGAAAGCAACTCTGTGGTCGTATTTTGTTGGCATGCTAAACTGTGGTTTGGAAGAAGTTCGAGAGCCTTATATAGGAAAGATTACAGTGACACAGAGAAAACAACTCTCTGTAGTTTCTTGGTAGGTCTGCTAAACTGTGATTTGGATGAAGTGTGAGAACGCTTGCATTCACTCAGAGAAAGAACTTTGTCGTGGTGGTTTGTAGGAATAACAACTGTAGTTCGAAGAAGTAGGAGAGTCATATATGAACGGTTACATTCACGCAGAGAAAGCAACTGTGGGGTGGCGTATGTAATCATCATAATCTGTAGTTTGGAGGAAGTTCGAGAGTCATATCTGGGGAAAATTAGAGTCACATAGAGAAAGGAACAATCGGGGGCTGGTGTGTAGGTCTGCTAAATTCTATTTTGGAAGAAGAGTGAGAGTCATATATGGGAACGCTTATGTTGACTCAGAGAAATCAACGATGGGACGCTGTATTGTTGGCATGCTAAACTGTAGTTTGGAAGAAGTTCGAGAGTCTTATATAGGAAAGTTTACAGTCACCTTGAGAAAGCAACTCACAGGAGGTGGTTTGTAAGCCGCTAAACTCTAATTTGGATGAAGTGAAAGAGGCATACATGGATACGCTTCATTCACTCAGAGAAAGGTAAATTGGGGTGCCGGTTTGTAGGTATACTAACTCCAGTTTGGAAGAAGTACTAGAGTCATATATATGAACGCTTATATGGACGCAGAGAAAGCAACTATGGGGTGGTGTTTTGCAGGCCTGCTAAAATATAGTTTGGAAGAAGTTCGAAAGCAGACAGTCACTTAGAGAAAGCAACTCTCGGCGGTTCATTTTTCGGTCTGCTGAATTGTATTTTGAAAGAAATACCAGAGTCATATATTCAAACGCTTACATTCATGCAGAGAAAGCAACTCTGGGGTGGTGTTTTCTAGGCATGCTAAACTCTAGTTTGGACGAAGTTTGAGAATCACATATAAGAAAGCTTAGAGTCGCTTAAAGCAAATCTCTGGGTGTGGAATGTAGGCGTGCTAAACTCTATTTTGGTTTCGGAGTGAGAGTCATATATGGGAAGGCTTACATTCGCTCAGAGAAAGCAACGATGGTGTGGTGGTTTGTAGGCATACTGAACTCTAGTTTGGAAGAAGTAGGAGAATGATATATGGGAACGCTTACATTCATGCAGAGAAAGCAATTATGGGGTGGCTTTTTTGTAGCCATGCTAATCTCTATTTTGCAAGAAGTTAAAGAGAAATATATAGGAAAGCGTACCGTCATTTATAGAAACCAACTTTCGGGGGATGGTTTGTAGGCCTGCAAAACTCTACTTTGGAAGAAGGGGGAGAATCATATGGGGGACTGGGTACATTCACTCGGAGAAATCAACGATGGGGTTGTGGTTTGTAGGCATACTAAACTCTAGTTTGGAAGAAGGACGAGAATCATATATAGGAACGCTTACATTCATGCAGAGAAAGCAACTATGGAGTGATGTTTGTATGCCTACTAAACGATAGATTGGAGGATGCTCGAGAGTCATATCTGGAAAGCTTACATTCATTTAGAGAAAGCAACTCTCTGGGGGTGGTTCGTAGGCCTGCTAAACTCTATTTTCAATGAAGTGTTCGAATCATATACAGGAACGCTTACATTCACTCAGAGAAAGCAACGTTGGGGTGGCCGTTTTTGAGCATACTAAACTCTACTTTGGAAGAGGTACGAGAAACATAAATACGAACGCTTACATTAACACAGAGAAAGCAAATACGGGGTGCTGTAATGCAGGCATGCTAAACTATAGATTGGAAGGTGTTCGAAAGCTGACAGTCACTTAGAGAAAGCAACTCTTGGCGGGTGATTTTTAGGTCTGCTAAATTGTATTTTGAAAGACGTACCAGAGTCATATACAAACGCTTACATTCATGCAGAGAAAGAAACTATGGGGTGATGTGTTGTTGGCATGCTAAACTGCAGTTTGGAAGGAGTTCGAGAGTGTTATATAGGATAGCTTACAGTCACCTAGAGAAAGCAACACTCGGGACAGCTATACAAGCCTCTAAACACTAATTAGCAGCAATTGTGAGAGTCAAACATGGGAACGCTTACATTCACGGAGAGAACACAACGTTTGGGTGGTGGTTTGTAGGCATAATAACTGTAGTTCGGAAGAAGTAGGAGAGTCATATATATGAACGGTTACATTCACGCAGAGAAAGAAACTGTTGGGTGGTGTATGTACGCATGTTAATCTATACTTTGGAGGAAGTTCGAGAGTCATATCTGGGGAAAATTGCAGTCACTTAGAGAAAGCAACAATCGGGGGCCGTTTTGTAGATCTGCTAAATTCTATTTTGGAAGAAGAGTGAAATTCATATGTGGGAATGCTTATGTTCACTCAGAGAAATCAACGATGGGGCAGTGTTTCGTTGGGATGCTAAAGTGTAGTTTGGAAGAAGTTCGCGAGTCTTATATAAGAAAGCTTACAGTCACCTAGAGAAAGTAACTCTCGGCAGATTGTTTCTAAGCGTGCTAAACTCTAATTTGCATCAATTGTGAGAGTCAAACATGGGAACGCTTACATTGACTCAGAGAACGCAACGTTTGGGTGGTGGTTTGTAAGCATTCTAAACTGTATTTTGGAGGAAGTAGGAGAGTCATATATACGAATGCTTACATTCACGCAGAGAAAGCAACTCTGTGATCGTATTTTGTTGGCATGCTAAACTGTGGTTTGGAAGAAGTTCGAGAGCCTTATATAGGAAAGATTACAGTGACACAGAGAAAACAACTCTCTGTAGTTTCTTGGTAGGTCTACTAAACTGTCATTTGGATGATGTGTGAGAACGCTTGCATTCACTCAGAGAAAGAACTTTGTCGTGGTGGTTTGTAGGAATAACAACTGTAGTTCGAAGAAGTAGGAGAGTCATATATGAACGGTTACATTCACGCAGAGAAAGCAACTGTGGGGTGGCGTATGTAATCATCATAATCTGTAGTTTGGAGGAAGTTCGAGAGTCATATCTGGGGAAAATTAGAGTCACATAGAGAAAGGAACAATCGGGGGCTGGTGTGTAGGTCTGCTAAATTCTATTTTGGAAGAAGAGTGAGAGTCATATATGGGAACGCTTATGTTGACTCAGAGAAATCAACGATGGGACGCTGTATTGTTGGCATGCTAAACTGTAGTTTGGAAGAAGTTCGAGAGTCTTATATAGGAAAGTTTACAGTCACCTTGAGAAAGCAACTCACAGGAGGTGGTTTGTAAGCCGCTAAACTCTAATTTGGATGAAGTGAAAGAGGCATACATGGATACGCTTCATTCACTCAGAGAAAGGTAAATTGGGGTGCCGGTTTGTAGGTATACTAACTCCAGTTTGGAAGAAGTACTAGAGTCATATATATGAACGCTTATATGGACGCAGAGAAAGCAACTATGGGGTGGTGTTTTGCAGGCCTGCTAAAATATAGTTTGGAAGAAGTTCGAAAGCAGACAGTCACTTAGAGAAAGCAACTCTCGGCGGTTCATTTTTCGGTCTGCTGAATTGTATTTTGAAAGAAATACCAGAGTCATATATTCAAACGCTTACATTCATGCAGAGAAAGCAACTCTGGGGTGGTGTTTTCTAGGCATGCTAAACTCTAGTTTGGACGAAGTTTGAGAATCACATATAAGAAAGCTTAGAGTCGCTTAAAGCAAATCTCTGGGTGTGGAATGTAGGCGTGCTAAACTCTATTTTGGTTTCGGAGTGAGAGTCATATATGGGAAGGCTTACATTCGCTCAGAGAAAGCAACGATGGTGTGGTGGTTTGTAGGCATACTGAACTCTAGTTTGGAAGAAGTAGGAGAATGATATATGGGAACGCTTACATTCATGCAGAGAAAGCAATTATGGGGTGGCTTTTTTGTAGCCATGCTAATCTCTATTTTGCAAGAAGTTAAAGAGAAATATATAGGAAAGCGTACCGTCATTTATAGAAACCAACTTTCGGGGGATGGTTTGTAGGCCTGCAAAACTCTACTTTGGAAGAAGGGGGAGAATCATATGGGGGACTGGGTACATTCACTCGGAGAAATCAACGATGGGGTTGTGGTTTGTAGGCATACTAAACTCTAGTTTGGAAGAAGGACGAGAATCATATATAGGAACGCTTACATTCATGCAGAGAAAGCAACTATGGAGTGATGTTTGTATGCCTACTAAACGATAGATTGGAGGATGCTCGAGAGTCATATCTGGAAAGCTTACATTCATTTAGAGAAAGCAACTCTCTGGGGGTGGTTCGTAGGCCTGCTAAACTCTATTTTCAATGAAGTGTTCGAATCATATACAGGAACGCTTACATTCACTCAGAGAAAGCAACGTTGGGGTGGCCGTTTTTGAGCATACTAAACTCTACTTTGGAAGAGGTACGAGAAACATAAATACGAACGCTTACATTAACACAGAGAAAGCAAATACGGGGTGCTGTAATGCAGGCATGCTAAACTATAGATTGGAAGGTGTTCGAAAGCTGACAGTCACTTAGAGAAAGCAACTCTTGGCGGGTGATTTTTAGGTCTGCTAAATTGTATTTTGAAAGACGTACCAGAGTCATATACAAACGCTTACATTCATGCAGAGAAAGAAACTATGGGGTGATGTGTTGTTGGCATGCTAAACTGCAGTTTGGAAGGAGTTCGAGAGTGTTATATAGGATAGCTTACAGTCACCTAGAGAAAGCAACACTCGGGACAGCTATACAAGCCTCTAAACACTAATTAGCAGCAATTGTGAGAGTCAAACATGGGAACGCTTACATTCACGGAGAGAACACAACGTTTGGGTGGTGGTTTGTAGGCATAATAACTGTAGTTCGGAAGAAGTAGGAGAGTCATATATATGAACGGTTACATTCACGCAGAGAAAGAAACTGTTGGGTGGTGTATGTACGCATGTTAATCTATACTTTGGAGGAAGTTCGAGAGTCATATCTGGGGAAAATTGCAGTCACTTAGAGAAAGCAACAATCGGGGGCCGTTTTGTAGATCTGCTAAATTCTATTTTGGAAGAAGAGTGAAATTCATATGTGGGAATGCTTATGTTCACTCAGAGAAATCAACGATGGGGCAGTGTTTCGTTGGGATGCTAAAGTGTAGTTTGGAAGAAGTTCGCGAGTCTTATATAAGAAAGCTTACAGTCACCTAGAGAAAGTAACTCTCGGCAGATTGTTTCTAAGCGTGCTAAACTCTAATTTGCATCAATTGTGAGAGTCAAACATGGGAACGCTTACATTGACTCAGAGAACGCAACGTTTGGGTGGTGGTTTGTAAGCATTCTAAACTGTATTTTGGAGGAAGTAGGAGAGTCATATATACGAATGCTTACATTCACGCAGAGAAAGCAACTCTGTGATCGTATTTTGTTGGCATGCTAAACTGTGGTTTGGAAGAAGTTCGAGAGCCTTATATAGGAAAGATTACAGTGACACAGAGAAAACAACTCTCTGTAGTTTCTTGGTAGGTCTACTAAACTGTCATTTGGATGATGTGTGAGAACGCTTGCATTCACTCAGAGAAAGAACTTTGTCGTGGTGGTTTGTAGGAATAACAACTGTAGTTCGAAGAAGTAGGAGAGTCATATATGAACGGTTACATTCACGCAGAGAAAGCAACTGTGGGGTGGCGTATGTAATCATCATAATCTGTAGTTTGGAGGAAGTTCGAGAGTCATATCTGGGGAAAATTAGAGTCACATAGAGAAAGGAACAATCGGGGGCTGGTGTGTAGGTCTGCTAAATTCTATTTTGGAAGAAGAGTGAGAGTCATATATGGGAACGCTTATGTTGACTCAGAGAAATCAACGATGGGACGCTGTATTGTTGGCATGCTAAACTGTAGTTTGGAAGAAGTTCGAGAGTCTTATATAGGAAAGTTTACAGTCACCTTGAGAAAGCAACTCACAGGAGGTGGTTTGTAAGCCGCTAAACTCTAATTTGGATGAAGTGAAAGAGGCATACATGGATACGCTTCATTCACTCAGAGAAAGGTAAATTGGGGTGCCGGTTTGTAGGTATACTAACTCCAGTTTGGAAGAAGTACTAGAGTCATATATATGAACGCTTATATGGACGCAGAGAAAGCAACTATGGGGTGGTGTTTTGCAGGCCTGCTAAAATATAGTTTGGAAGAAGTTCGAAAGCAGACAGTCACTTAGAGAAAGCAACTCTCGGCGGTTCATTTTTCGGTCTGCTGAATTGTATTTTGAAAGAAATACCAGAGTCATATATTCAAACGCTTACATTCATGCAGAGAAAGCAACTCTGGGGTGGTGTTTTCTAGGCATGCTAAACTCTAGTTTGGACGAAGTTTGAGAATCACATATAAGAAAGCTTAGAGTCGCTTAAAGCAAATCTCTGGGTGTGGAATGTAGGCGTGCTAAACTCTATTTTGGTTTCGGAGTGAGAGTCATATATGGGAAGGCTTACATTCGCTCAGAGAAAGCAACGATGGTGTGGTGGTTTGTAGGCATACTGAACTCTAGTTTGGAAGAAGTAGGAGAATGATATATGGGAACGCTTACATTCATGCAGAGAAAGCAATTATGGGGTGACTTTTTTGTAGCCATGCTAATCTCTATTTTGCAAGAAGTTAAAGAGAAATATATAGGAAAGCGTACCGTCATTTATAGAAACCAACTTTCGGGGGATGGTTTGTAGGCCTGCAAAACTCTACTTTGGAAGAAGGGGGAGAATCATATGGGGGACTGGGTACATTCACTCGGAGAAATCAACGATGGGGTTGTGGTTTGTAGGCATACTAAACTCTAGTTTGGAAGAAGGACGAGAATCATATATAGGAACGCTTACATTCATGCAGAGAAAGCAACTATGGAGTGATGTTTGTATGCCTACTAAACGATAGATTGGAGGATGCTCGAGAGTCATATCTGGAAAGCTTACATTCATTTAGAGAAAGCAACTCTCTGGGGGTGGTTCGTAGGCCTGCTAAACTCTATTTTCAATGAAGTGTTCGAATCATATACAGGAACGCTTACATTCACTCAGAGAAAGCAACGTTGGGGTGGCCGTTTTTGAGCATACTAAACTCTACTTTGGAAGAGGTACGAGAAACATAAATACGAACGCTTACATTAACACAGAGAAAGCAAATACGGGGTGCTGTAATGCAGGCATGCTAAACTATAGATTGGAAGGTGTTCGAAAGCTGACAGTCACTTAGAGAAAGCAACTCTTGGCGGGTGATTTTTAGGTCTGCTAAATTGTATTTTGAAAGACGTACCAGAGTCATATACAAACGCTTACATTCATGCAGAGAAAGAAACTATGGGGTGATGTGTTGTTGGCATGCTAAACTGCAGTTTGGAAGGAGTTCGAGAGTGTTATATAGGATAGCTTACAGTCACCTAGAGAAAGCAACACTCGGGACAGCTATACAAGCCTCTAAACACTAATTAGCAGCAATTGTGAGAGTCAAACATGGGAACGCTTACATTCACGGAGAGAACACAACGTTTGGGTGGTGGTTTGTAGGCATAATAACTGTAGTTCGGAAGAAGTAGGAGAGTCATATATATGAACGGTTACATTCACGCAGAGAAAGAAACTGTTGGGTGGTGTATGTACGCATGTTAATCTATACTTTGGAGGAAGTTCGAGAGTCATATCTGGGGAAAATTGCAGTCACTTAGAGAAAGCAACAATCGGGGGCCGTTTTGTAGATCTGCTAAATTCTATTTTGGAAGAAGAGTGAAATTCATATGTGGGAATGCTTATGTTCACTCAGAGAAATCAACGATGGGGCAGTGTTTCGTTGGGATGCTAAAGTGTAGTTTGGAAGAAGTTCGCGAGTCTTATATAAGAAAGCTTACAGTCACCTAGAGAAAGTAACTCTCGGCAGATTGTTTCTAAGCGTGCTAAACTCTAATTTGCATCAATTGTGAGAGTCAAACATGGGAACGCTTACATTGACTCAGAGAACGCAACGTTTGGGTGGTGGTTTGTAAGCATTCTAAACTGTATTTTGGAGGAAGTAGGAGAGTCATATATACGAATGCTTACATTCACGCAGAGAAAGCAACTCTGTGATCGTATTTTGTTGGCATGCTAAACTGTGGTTTGGAAGAAGTTCGAGAGCCTTATATAGGAAAGATTACAGTGACACAGAGAAAACAACTCTCTGTAGTTTCTTGGTAGGTCTACTAAACTGTCATTTGGATGATGTGTGAGAACGCTTGCATTCACTCAGAGAAAGAACTTTGTCGTGGTGGTTTGTAGGAATAACAACTGTAGTTCGAAGAAGTAGGAGAGTCATATATGAACGGTTACATTCACGCAGAGAAAGCAACTGTGGGGTGGCGTATGTAATCATCATAATCTGTAGTTTGGAGGAAGTTCGAGAGTCATATCTGGGGAAAATTAGAGTCACATAGAGAAAGGAACAATCGGGGGCTGGTGTGTAGGTCTGCTAAATTCTATTTTGGAAGAAGAGTGAGAGTCATATATGGGAACGCTTATGTTGACTCAGAGAAATCAACGATGGGACGCTGTATTGTTGGCATGCTAAACTGTAGTTTGGAAGAAGTTCGAGAGTCTTATATAGGAAAGTTTACAGTCACCTTGAGAAAGCAACTCACAGGAGGTGGTTTGTAAGCCGCTAAACTCTAATTTGGATGAAGTGAAAGAGGCATACATGGATACGCTTCATTCACTCAGAGAAAGGTAAATTGGGGTGCCGGTTTGTAGGTATACTAACTCCAGTTTGGAAGAAGTACTAGAGTCATATATATGAACGCTTATATGGACGCAGAGAAAGCAACTATGGGGTGGTGTTTTGCAGGCCTGCTAAAATATAGTTTGGAAGAAGTTCGAAAGCAGACAGTCACTTAGAGAAAGCAACTCTCGGCGGTTCATTTTTCGGTCTGCTGAATTGTATTTTGAAAGAAATACCAGAGTCATATATTCAAACGCTTACATTCATGCAGAGAAAGCAACTCTGGGGTGGTGTTTTCTAGGCATGCTAAACTCTAGTTTGGACGAAGTTTGAGAATCACATATAAGAAAGCTTAGAGTCGCTTAAAGCAAATCTCTGGGTGTGGAATGTAGGCGTGCTAAACTCTATTTTGGTTTCGGAGTGAGAGTCATATATGGGAAGGCTTACATTCGCTCAGAGAAAGCAACGATGGTGTGGTGGTTTGTAGGCATACTGAACTCTAGTTTGGAAGAAGTAGGAGAATGATATATGGGAACGCTTACATTCATGCAGAGAAAGCAATTATGGGGTGGCTTTTTTGTAGCCATGCTAATCTCTATTTTGCAAGAAGTTAAAGAGAAATATATAGGAAAGCGTACCGTCATTTATAGAAACCAACTTTCGGGGGATGGTTTGTAGGCCTGCAAAACTCTACTTTGGAAGAAGGGGGAGAATCATATGGGGGACTGGGTACATTCACTCGGAGAAATCAACGATGGGGTTGTGGTTTGTAGGCATACTAAACTCTAGTTTGGAAGAAGGACGAGAATCATATATAGGAACGCTTACATTCATGCAGAGAAAGCAACTATGGAGTGATGTTTGTATGCCTACTAAACGATAGATTGGAGGATGCTCGAGAGTCATATCTGGAAAGCTTACATTCATTTAGAGAAAGCAACTCTCTGGGGGTGGTTCGTAGGCCTGCTAAACTCTATTTTCAATGAAGTGTTCGAATCATATACAGGAACGCTTACATTCACTCAGAGAAAGCAACGTTGGGGTGGCCGTTTTTGAGCATACTAAACTCTACTTTGGAAGAGGTACGAGAAACATAAATACGAACGCTTACATTAACACAGAGAAAGCAAATACGGGGTGCTGTAATGCAGGCATGCTAAACTATAGATTGGAAGGTGTTCGAAAGCTGACAGTCACTTAGAGAAAGCAACTCTTGGCGGGTGATTTTTAGGTCTGCTAAATTGTATTTTGAAAGACGTACCAGAGTCATATACAAACGCTTACATTCATGCAGAGAAAGAAACTATGGGGTGATGTGTTGTTGGCATGCTAAACTGCAGTTTGGAAGGAGTTCGAGAGTGTTATATAGGATAGCTTACAGTCACCTAGAGAAAGCAACACTCGGGACAGCTATACAAGCCTCTAAACACTAATTAGCAGCAATTGTGAGAGTCAAACATGGGAACGCTTACATTCACGGAGAGAACACAACGTTTGGGTGGTGGTTTGTAGGCATAATAACTGTAGTTCGGAAGAAGTAGGAGAGTCATATATATGAACGGTTACATTCACGCAGAGAAAGAAACTGTTGGGTGGTGTATGTACGCATGTTAATCTATACTTTGGAGGAAGTTCGAGAGTCATATCTGGGGAAAATTGCAGTCACTTAGAGAAAGCAACAATCGGGGGCCGTTTTGTAGATCTGCTAAATTCTATTTTGGAAGAAGAGTGAAATTCATATGTGGGAATGCTTATGTTCACTCAGAGAAATCAACGATGGGGCAGTGTTTCGTTGGGATGCTAAAGTGTAGTTTGGAAGAAGTTCGCGAGTCTTATATAAGAAAGCTTACAGTCACCTAGAGAAAGTAACTCTCGGCAGATTGTTTCTAAGCGTGCTAAACTCTAATTTGCATCAATTGTGAGAGTCAAACATGGGAACGCTTACATTGACTCAGAGAACGCAACGTTTGGGTGGTGGTTTGTAAGCATTCTAAACTGTATTTTGGAGGAAGTAGGAGAGTCATATATACGAATGCTTACATTCACGCAGAGAAAGCAACTCTGTGATCGTATTTTGTTGGCATGCTAAACTGTGGTTTGGAAGAAGTTCGAGAGCCTTATATAGGAAAGATTACAGTGACACAGAGAAAACAACTCTCTGTAGTTTCTTGGTAGGTCTACTAAACTGTCATTTGGATGATGTGTGAGAACGCTTGCATTCACTCAGAGAAAGAACTTTGTCGTGGTGGTTTGTAGGAATAACAACTGTAGTTCGAAGAAGTAGGAGAGTCATATATGAACGGTTACATTCACGCAGAGAAAGCAACTGTGGGGTGGCGTATGTAATCATCATAATCTGTAGTTTGGAGGAAGTTCGAGAGTCATATCTGGGGAAAATTAGAGTCATTTAGAGAAAGGAACAATCGGGGGCTGGTGTGTAGGTCTGCTAAATTCTATTTTGGAAGAAGAGTGAGAGTCATATATGGGAACGCTTATGTTCACTCAGAGAAATCAACGATGGGGCGCTGTATTGTTGGCATGCTAAACTGTAGTTTGGAAGAAGTTCGAGAGTCTTATATAGGAAAGTTTACAGTCACCTAGAGAAAGCAACTCACAGGAGGTGGTTTGTAAGCCGCTAAACTCTAATTTGGATGAAGTGAAAGAGGCATACATGGATACGCTTCATTCACTCAGAGAAAGGTAAATTGGGGTGCCGGTTTGTAGGTATACTAACTCCAGTTTGGAAGAAGTACTAGAGTCATATATATGAACGCTTATATGGACGCAGAGAAAGCAACTATGGGGTGATGTTTTGTAGGCCTGCTAAAATATAGTTTGGAAGAAGTTCGAAAGCAGACAGTCACTTAGAGAAAGCAACTCTTGGCGGTGGATTTTTCGGTCTGCTGAATTGTATTTTGAAAGAAGTACCAGAGTCATATATTCAAACGCTTACATTCATGCAGAGAAAGGAACTGTGGGGTGGTGTTTTCTAGGCGTGCTAAACTCTAGTTTGGACGAAGTTTGAGAATCACATATAAGAAAGCTTAGAGTCACTTAGAGAAAGCAAATCTCTGGGTGTGGAATGTAGGCGTGCTAAACTCTATTTTGGTTTAGATTGAGAGTCATATATGGAAAGGGTTACATTCACTCAGAGAAAGCAACGATGGTGTGGTGGTTTGTAGGCATACTAAACTCTGGTTTGGAAGAAGTAGGAGAATGATATATGGGAACGCTTACATTCATGCAGAGAAAGCAATTATGGGGTGGCTTTTTTGTACCCATGCTAATCTCTAGTTTGGAAGAAGTTATATAGGAAAGCGTACACTCATTTATAGAAACCAACTTTCGGGGGATGAAGGGTAGGCCTGCAAAACTCTACTTTGGAAGAAGTGGGAGAGTCATATTGGGGACCACGTACATTGACTCAGAGAAATCGAGGATGGGGTTGTGTTTTGTAGGCATACTAAACTCTAGTTTGGAGAAAGTACGAGAATCATATATAGGAACGCTTACATTCATGCAGAGAAAGCAACTATGGAGTGAGGTTTGTATGCCTACTAAACTATAGTTTGGAGGAAGTTTAGAATCTTATATAGCAAAGCTTACAGTCACCTAGAGAGAGCAACTCTTGGGAGATGGTTTCTAAGCCTGATAATTTGCACCAACTCTTAAAGTCAAGTATGGGAAGGTTTACATCCACTCAGAACGCAAGGTTTGGGTTGCAGTTTGTGGCCTTAATTGTAGTTCGGAAGAAGTAGGAAAGTCATATATATGAACGGTTACATTCACGCAGACAAACCAGCTATGGAGTGATGTGTGTATGCCTACTAAACTATAGTTTGGAGGATGTTCGAGAGTCATATCTGGAAAGCTTACAGTCATTTAGAGAAAGAAACTCTCGGGGGGTGGTTCGTAGGCCTGCTAAACTCTATTTTCAAAGAAGTGTTAAAATCATATACAGGAACGCTTACATTCACTCAGAGAAAGCAACGTTGGGGTGGCCGTTTGTGAGCATACTAAACTCTACTTTGGAAGAGGTACAAGAGACATAAATACGAACGCTTACATTAACACACAGAAAGCAAATACGGGGTGCTGTAGTGCAGGCATGCTAAACTATAGATTGGAAGAAGTTCGAAAGCTGACAGTCACTTAGAGAAAGCAACTCTTGGCGGGTGATTTTTTAAGTCTGCTAAATTGTATTTTGAAAGACGTGTCAGAGTCTTATATACAAACGCTTACATTCATGCGTAGAAAGAAACTATGGGGTGATGTGTTGTGGGGATGCTAAACTGCAGTTTGGAAGAAGTTCGAGAGTGTTATGTAGGATAGCTTACAGTCACCTAGAGAAAGCAACACTCAGGAGAGCTTTGCAAGCCTGCTAAACTCTAACAAGCAGCGATTGTGAGAGTCAAACATGGGAACGCTTACATTCACGGAGAGAACACAACGTTTGGGTGGTGGTTTGTAGGCATAATAACTGTAGTTCGGAAGAAGTAGGAGAGTCATATATGAACGGTTACATTCACGCAGAGAAAGCAACTGTTGGGTGGCGTATGTATGCATGCTAATCTGTAGTTTGGAGGAATTTCGAGAGTCATATCTGGGGAAAATTACAGTCACTTAGAGAAAGCAACCATCGGGGGCCATTTTGTAGATCTGCTAAATTCTATTTTGAAAGAAGAATGAGAGTCATATATGGGAACGCTTATGATCACGAAGAGAAATCAACTATGGGGCGGTGGTTTTTTGGCATGCTAAACTGTAGTTTGGAAGAAGTTCGCGAGTCTTACATAGGAAAGTTTACAGTCACCCAGAGAAAGCAACTCTCGGGAGATTGTTTCTAAGCATGCTAAATTCTAGATTGCATCAATTGTGAGAGTCAAACATGGGAACGCTTACATTGACTCAGAGAACGCAACGTTTGGGTGGTGGTTTGTAAGCATTCTAAACTGTATTTTGGAGGAAGTAGGAGAGTCATATATACGAATGCTTACATTCACGCAGAGAAAGCAACTCTGTGATCGTATTTTGTTGGCATGCTAAACTGTGGTTTCGAAGAAGTTCGAGAGCCTTACATAGGAACGATTACAGTGACACAGAGAAAAACAAATCTCTGTAGTTTGTTGGTAGGTCTGCTAAACTGTAATTTGGATGAAGTGTGAGAACGCTTGCATTCACTCACAGAAAGAACGTTGTCATGATGGTTTGTAGGAATAAATGCTGTAGTTCAAAAGAAGTAGGAGAGTCATATATGAACGGTTACATTCACGCAGAGAAAGCAACTGTGGGGTGGCCTATGTAATCATCATAATCTAGTTTGGAGGAAGTTCGAGAGTCATATGTGGGAAAAATTAAAGTCACCTAGAGAATTGGAACCATCGGGTGTTGTGTAGGTCTGCTAAATTCTATTTTGGAAGAAGAGTGAGAGTCATATATGGGAACGCTTATGTTCACTCAGAGAAATCAACGATGGGGCGCTGTATTGTTGGCATGCTAAACTGTAGTTTGGAAGAAGTTCGAGAGTCATATAGGAAAGTTTACAGTCACCTAGAGAAAGCAACTCACAGGAGGTGGTTTGTGGGCCGCTAAACTCTAATTTGGATGAAGTGAAAGAGGCATACATGGATACGCTTCATTCACTCAGAGAAAGGTAAATTGGGTGCCGGTTTGTAGGTATACTAACTCCAGTTTGGAAGAAGTACGAGAGTCATATATATGAACGCTTATATGGACGCAGAGAAAGCAACTATGGGGTGGTGTTTTGTAGGCATGATAAAATATAATTTGGAAGAAGTTCGAAAGCTGACAGTGACTTAGAGAAAGCAACTCTTGGCGGTTGATTTTGAGGTCTGCTAAATTGTATTTTGATAGAAGTACAAGAGTCATATATAAAATCGCTTATATTTATGCTGAGAAAGAAACTATGTGGTGATGTTTTGTTGGCGTGCTGAAATGTAGTTTCGAAGAAGTTCGACAGTCTTTTATAGGAAAGCTTACAGTCCCCCAGAGGAAGCAACTTTCGAGAGATAGTTTGTAAGCCTGCTAAACTCTACTTTGCATCATTTGGAACAGTCATACTTGGGAACGCTAACATTCTCTCAGAGAACGCAACGTTTGGTTGGTTGTTTGTAAGCATACTAAACTGTATTTTGGAAGAAGTAGCAGAGTCATATATATGAGTGCTTACATTCACGCAGAGAGGGCAACTATGGGGTGGTGTTTTGTAGGCATGCAAATCTCTAGTTGCGAAGAAGTTAAGAGTAATAGGAAAGCTTACAGTCTCACAGAGAAAGCAACCCTTGGGGGCCGGTTTGTAGTTCTGCTAAATTCTATTTTGGATGAAGTGTGAATCATAAATGGGAACGCTAACATTCACTCAGAGAAAGCAAGGTTGCGGTGGTGATTTTTAGTCACACTAAACTGGAGTTTGGAGGAAGTACGAGAATAAAAGAATGCTTACATTCACTCAGAAAAAGCAACGTTGGGGAGGTGGTTGGTAGGTGTACTATACTTTGGAAGAAGTACGAGCGTGATGCATAGGAACGCTTACATTCACGCAAACTATGGGGTGGCCTTTTGTTGGCATGCTAAACTATGTCCCAAAGTCATATATAGGAAAGCTTATAGTGAGAGAAAGCAACTCTCGGGCGGTGTTTTGTAGGTCCGGCAAATTGCATTTTGAAAGCAGTCCGAGATTCATATAAGGGAAGGCCTATATCCACTCAGAGAAAGCAATGTTAGGCTGGTGGTTTGTAGGCATACTAAACTGTATTTTGGAACTCATATGTATGACTCTCACACTTGATCCAAATTAGAGTTCACCAGGCCTATAAACCACATCCTGAGAGTTGCTTTCTCTAGGTGAATGTAAGCTTTCCTATGTAAAACTCTCGAACTTCTTCCAAACTAAAGTTTAGCATGCCAACAATACACCACCGCATCGTTGCTTTCTCTGAGTGAACATAAGCATTCCCTTATATGAATCACTTTTTCCAAAATAGAATTTAGCAGACCTACAAACCAGTCCCCGATGGTTGATTTAGCTATGTGACTGTAATTTTCCCCAGATATGACTCTCAAACTTCCTCCAAAGTATAGATTAACATGCGTACATACACCACCCAACAGTTTCTTTCTCTGCGTGAATGTAACTGTTCATATATATGACTCTCCTACTTCTTCCGACCTACAGTTATTATGCCTACAAACCACCACCCAAACGTTGTGTTCTCTCCGTGAATGTAAGCTTTCCCATATTTGACTCTCACAATTGCTGCTAATTAGTGTTTAGAGGCTTGCAAAGCTGTCCCGAGTGTTGTTTTCTCTAGGTGACTGTAGCTATCCTATATAACACTCTGGAAGTCCTTTCAAACTGCAGTTTAGCATGCCAACAACACAACACCCCATAGTTTCTTTCTCTGCATAAATGTAAGCGTTTGTATATATGACTCTTGTACGTCTTTCAAAATACAATTTAGCAGACCTAAAAATCACCCGCCAAGAGTTGCTTTCTCTAAGTGACTGTCAGCTTTCGAACTTCTTCCAATCTATAGTTTAGCATGCCTGCACTACAACACCCCGTATTTGCTTTCTCTGTGTTAATGTAAGCGTTCCTATGTATGTCTCTCGTACCTCTTCCAAAGTAGAGTTTAGTATGCTCAAAAACGGCCACCCCAACGTTGCTTTCTCTGAGTGAATGTAAGCGTTCCTGTATATGATTCGAACACTTCATTGAAAATAGAGTTTAGCAGGCCTACGAACCACCCCCAGAGAGTTTCTTTCTCTAAATGACTGTAAGCTTTCCAGATATGACTCTCGAACATCCTCCAATCTATCGTTTAGTAGGCATACAAACATCACTCCATAGTTGCTTTCTCTGCATGAATGTAAGCGTTCCTATAAATGATTCTTGTACTTCTTGCAAACTAGAGTTTAGTATGCCTAGAAACCACAACCCCATCGTTGATTTCTCCGAGTGAATATACCCAGTCCCCCATATGACTCTCCCCTTCTTCCAAAGTAGAGTTTTGCAGGCCTACAAACCATCCCCCGAAAGTTGGTTTCTATAAATGACGGTACGCTTTCCTATATATTACTCTTTAACTTCTTGCAAAATAGAGATTTGCATGGCTACAAAAAAGCCACCCCATAATTGCTTTCTCTGCATGAATGTAAGCGTTCCCATATATCATTCTCCTACTTCTTCCAAACTAGAGTTCAGTACGCCTACAAACGACCACACCATCGTTGCTTTCTCTGAGTGAATGTAAGCCTTCCCATATATGACTCTCACTCTGAAACCAAAATAGAGTTTGGCACACCTACATTCCACACCCAGAGATTTGCTTTAAGCGACTCTAAGCTTTCTTATATGTGATTCTCAAACTTCGTCCAAACTAGAGTTTAGCATGCCTAGAAACCACCCCACAGTTGCTTTCTCTGCATGAATGTAAGCGTTCATATACATGACTCTCGTACTTCCTCCAAAATACAGTTTAGAATGCCTACAAACCACCACCCAAACGTTGCGTTCTCTGAATGAATGAAAGCATTCCCATGTTTGACTCTCACAATTGATGCAAAGTAGAGTTTAGCAGGCCAAGAAAGGCTCTCCCGAGAGTTGCTTTCTCTAGGTGACTGTAAGCTTTCCTAAATAAGACTCTCCAACTTCTTCCAAACTACAGGTTAACATGCCCACAAAACATCACCCCATGGTTTTTTCTTTGCATGAATGTAAGCATTAGTATATATCACTCTGGTACTTCTTTCAAAATACAATTTAGCAGACCTAAAAATCACCCACCAAGAGTTGCTTTCTCTAAATGACTGTTCAGGTTTGGAACTTCTTCCAAACTATAGCATGCTTACAAAACACCACCCCGTAGTTGCTTTCTCTGTGTGAATGTAAGCCTTCCCAAATATCATTCTCGTACTTCTTCCAAACTATTTAGTATGCCTACAAAAACCACCCCAGTGTTGTTTCTCTGAGGGAATGTAAGCGGTCCCATGTTTGACTCTCACACTTCATCCAAATTACAGTTTAGCATGTGTACAAAAAAATCTCCCGAGAGTTGCTTTCCCTAGGTGACGGTAATCTTTCCTGTATAAGGTTCTCCAACTTCTTCCAAACTGCAGTTTAGCATGCCTACAAAACCTGATGCCATAAGTGCTTTCTCTGTGTGAATGTAAGTGTTCCTATATAGGACTCTCGTACTTGTTCCAAACTACAGTTTAGTATGCCCTACAAACCACCACCCAAACGTTGTTTTCTCTGAGTGAATGTAAGCGTTCCCATATATGACTCTCACACTTCAACCAAAATAACTCTATTTCAACCAAAATAACTCTACATTCCACACCCAGAGAGTTGCTTTCGCTACGTGACTGTAAACTTTCCTATATATGACTCTCAAACTTCGTCCAAACTAGAGTTTTGCAAGCCTACAAAACACCACCCCATAGTTGCATTCGGTGCCGGAATGTAAGCGGTTCTACATGTGATTCTCTTGCTTCTTCTAGGAACCACAACCACAACGTTGCTTTCACTGAGTTCCCATATATTATTCTAACACTTCATTGAAAATAGAGTTTAGCAGGCCTACGAAACACCCCCGAGGGTTGCTTTCTCTAAGTGACTGTAAGCTTCCCAGATATGGCTCTCGAACTTCCTCCAAACTATATTTTAGTAGGCATACAAACATCACTCCATAGTTGCTTTCTCTGCGTGAAGGTAAGCGTTCCTATATACAATTCTCGTACTTCTTCCAAACTAGAGTTGACTATGCCTACAAATCACAATCCCATCGTTGATTTCTCTGAGTGAATGCACGCGGTCCCCAATATGACTCTCTCCCACTTCCAAACTGGAGTTTTGCAGGTGTACAAAACATCCCCCGAGAGTTGGTTTCTATGACTGTACCCTTTCCTATATATTACTCCTTAACTTCTTCCAAACTAGAGATTAGCATGGCTACAAAAACGCCACCCCATAATTGCTTTCTCTACGCGAATGTAAGCGTTCCCATATATCATTCTCCTACTTCTTCCAAACTAGAGTTTAGTATGCCTACAAACCACCACGCCATCGTTGCTTTCTCTGAGGGAATGTAAGCCTTCCCATATATGACTCTCACTCTTAAACCAAAATAGAGTTTAGCAGGCCTACATTCCACACCCAGAGATTTGCTTTCTCTAAGTGACTCTAAGCTTTCTTATATGTGATTCTCAAACTTCGTCCAAACTAGAGTTTAGCATGCCTATAAAACACCACCCCATAGTTACTTTCAGTGCGTCAAAATGTATGTGCTCCTATATGTGATTCTCCTGCTTCTTCCAAACTGCAGTTTAGTAAGCCTACAAACAACCCCATCATTGCTTTCTCTGAGTGAATGTAAGCGTTCTCATATATGACTCTCACACTTCAACCAAAACAGGGTTTTGCAGGCCTACAAACCACCCGCCAAAACTTGCTTTTTCAAAGTGGCTGTTACCTTTCCTATATAGGACTCTGGAACTTCTCCCAAGCTAGACTTTAATATGTCTACCTGACACTACTCCGTAGTTGCTCTCGCTGTGTGAATGTAAGCGTTCCTATATATGAGTCTTGTACCTCTTCTTAACTAACATCTGGCATGCCAAAATAACACTCCCCCATAGTTGCTTTCTTTGAGTCAATGTAAACATTCCTATATATGTCTCTCGCACTTCTTCCAAACTAGAGTTGAATAAGTCTACAAACCAATCCCCGACAGCTGTTTTCTCTGAACGAATTTAAGCGTTCCTATATATGACTATGGCACTTCCTCCAAACTAGAGTTTAGAAAGCCTACACTCCACCCCTGTTCGTTGCTTTCTCTAAGTTACTGTAAGTTTTCCTATACATGGCTCTCAAAATTTTCCAAACTAGAGTTAGCATGCCTACTATACACCTACACATAATTGCTTTGTCTGAGTGAATATAAGCCTTCCTATATATGACTGTCGCACTTTTTCCAAATTAGAGTGTAGCCAGCCTGGAAAGCACCCCTTATAGTTGCTTTCATTGAGTGAATGTTAACATTCCTATGTATGACTCTCGCAACTTTTCCAATCTAAGATTTTAGCAATGCTACAAATCCCCCGCCGAGAGTTCCTATACATAACTGTCCTCTTTTTCCAAGCTAGAGTTTAGGAAGCCTAGAATCCGTCCCCCCGTAGACGCTTTATGTGAACGTAAGCGTTCCTATATATGACTCTCGCCTTCCTCCAAACTAGAGCTTAGCAAGCCTACAAACCAACTCCCTATAATTGCTTTCTCTGAATGAATGATATAGTTCCTATATAAGACTCTCGAACTTCTTCCAAACCAGAGTTTAACAAGCCAAAAAAGCACCCCCCATAGATGCTTCCTCTAACTCAAAGCTAATATTCCTATATATGATTCAGCTTCTTCATCCAAACTAGAGTAAGGCAAGCCTACAAATCACACATCAATAGTTGCTTTCTATAAGTAAATGTAAGCATCCCTATATATGACTATAGCAATTCTTCCAAACTGGAGTTTAGCAAGCCTACAGACCCCAGGACTCCACTCCATAGTACCCTGGGCATTGGCGCCTGCCTGTCATGCAGGACATAGGGGCGGACGCTCATCTCAGACACGGCATTGGTGGATTGTAGGCTTTTTTAAGTTTTTGAATTGAAGAACTCTGAGAATTGGAATTCGGTTTAGGGTAAGGTTAGGTGTTAGGGACTAGGATTAGATTTAGGGGTTAGGGTTTTAGGTTAGAATTAGGGTTAGGATTACTGTTAGGGTTAGAGATTAGGATTATGTTTAGTGGTTGGGTTTAGGTTTAGGGTGAGAGGCAAGAGTAAGGGTCAGGGATTAGGGTTACTGTTAGGAGTTAGATTCGGGGCTTACGAAGGGTTTGGTTTAGTGATAGGGTTAGGGCTTACGTTTAACGGTGTGTGTTAGGGCACGGGCCCCGTCTAATGTACGGGGCACTGTGGGTGTGGAGCAAGGCTGCGTCCCCACTTCATCTTACCCTGGGTGTTGGGCTTCAACTGTCACGCAGGACAAAGGCAGAGGCTCATGAAACGCATGGTTAGGATTAAGGTTTAAGGTTAGGGTCAAGGTTGAGGGTTAGGGTGAGGGTTAACAGTTAGAGTTAGGGTAAGGGGGTTAGGGATAGGGTTAGGGTTAAGGGTTAGGTTTATGGTTCAGGTTTAAGGTTAGCGTTAGAGGGTAGGGTTAGTGTAACTGTAGGTCAGTGTTGCGGTTAGATCTCTAGGCATTAGGGTAAAGGTCAGGGTTAGGGTTAAGAGTTAGGGTTAAGTTTAATGGTTAAGGATTGGGATTAGGGTTGAGGATTAGGGTTAAGATTATGGGTAATGACTCAGGATCAAAGGTTAGGGTTATTTTTAGGCGTAGGGTTAGCGTAAGGGGTTAGGGTTAGTGTTAGTGTTGTTGGTAGGGTTAAGGTTAGGGTTGGCGTTTCAGAATTAGGGATTAGGTGTTATGGTTATGGCTAGGAGTTAGCGTTAGATTTACGGTACAGGTCTTGTTCTCAGGGTGTCATGCATTAACGTTAAGATAAGGGGTTAAAGTTAGGGTTACGGTGAGCTTTACCTGTTAAGGTGAGCAGTAGGATCAGGGTTAGGTGTTATGTTCTGGGTTAGGGTTATGGGTGAGGGGTAGGGTTTATCCTTAGGGCACGGGCCCTGTATGCACTAGGAGGCGAAGTTAGGGGTCTGTGATGGTCGCTGGGAACCCACTCTATCGCACGCAGTGTATGGGCCTCTGGGTTTCATGCAGGACACTGTGGCAGAGCCGGCTTTCATGCATGGCTTAGTAGGATTGTAGGCTTTCAAAACTCTGAGAAAGCAAGAAGTCTGAGAATTAGATTTCAGGTTAGGATTACGGCACGGTTTAGGGATGAAGATTAGTGGTTAGGGTGAGGGCTTAGGGTTAAGGGTTAGGGTTAGGGTTAGGGTTGCTGGTAGGGTGAAGGTTAGGTTTGACGTTTTAGAATTAGGGATGAGGTGTTACGGTTATGACTATGGTTTAGGATTAGAATTACGGGATAGGGCTTCTTCTCAAGGTGTTATGCATTCACGTTAAGTTAAGGGGCTAAGTTAGGGTTACGGAGAGGTTTATGTTTTAAGGTGAGCAATAGGATCAGGGTTAGGTGTTATGTTCAGGGTGAGGGTTATCTGTTAGGGGTAGTGTTTATACTTAGCGTACGGGCCCTGTCTGCACTGGGCGGGGGGCGGGGGTTAGGGGGATGGGATTGTCCCCGGGAACACACTCTATCGTACGCTGGGTATGGGCTCCTGGGTTTCATGCAGGACACAGTGGCAGAGCCCCCTTTTACTCATGGCATGGGAGGATTGTAGGCTTTCTAAACTCTGAGAAAGCAAGAACTCTGAGAATTAGATTTAGCGGTAGGATTCTGGTAATGTTTAGGGATGAAGATTAGTGTCAGGGTGGGGTCTTGGGTTAGGGGTTGGGGTTAAAGGTTAGTGTTAGGTTTAACAGTTACAGTTAGGTTTACGGTTAAGTCTCAGGGTTCGGGTTAAGGTTTGGGTTTAGCGTTTGGCACAGGGGTAGGCTTCAGTGTTAGCTTCATGGTTAAAGATTAGGAGTAGGGTTAGTGTGAGGGTTAAGGGTAAGGGTCAAGATTAAGGGTTCAGGTTGGGGTTAGGCTTAGGTTTAGGGTTAGGGGTCAAGGGTTAGGATTAGGGTTAAGTGTTGGGCTTAGGGTTGGGGTTTAGTGTTAAGTTTATCGTTAAGGATTAGGGTTAGGGTCAGGGTTAAATGCTTGGGTGCGGGTAATGGTTAGGGTCAGGGTTAAGGTTTATGGATAGGGTTAGTGTTAAGGGTTTACGGGTAGGTTTAGGGTTCAGGGTTAGAGTTAGCATTAGGGCTTAAGGTTAGGATTAGGTGGTAGGTTAGATTTTAGGGTTAGATCTAGGCGTTAGAGTAAGGGTTAAGAGATAGGGTTAGGTTTAATGCTTAGGATTAGGGTTAGGGTTTGGGGTTAAAGTAAGTGTTAGGGGTTGGGTTTAAGGATCAAAGGTTAGTGTTATTTTTAGCTGTAGTGTTAGGGTTAGGGATAAGGGATAAGGTTGGCGTGAGGGTTTTCCTTACTGTTAGGGTTAAGGTCAGGCTTAGATTAAAGGTTAAGGTTAGGGTCAGCGTTAAGGGTTAGGGTGAGGGTTAACGGTTACGGTAAAGGTTAAGCGTTAGTGTTAGGGATTAGCGATTAGGGTTTTTGGTAAGTGTTAGGGTTAGGAGTTAGTGTTTTATGAAGGGGTATGGTTAGAATTAGGATTGGGGTTAGTCTTAGGGTTAGGTTTAGGAGTTAGGTTTAGGGTAAAAGGATAGGATTAGGGTTAAGGGTTGGGCTCAGGTTTAGGGTTAAAGTTTAGTGTTAGGGTTAATGTTTAGTGTTATGGTCCAGTTTAAGTGTTAGGGTGAGGGTTAACGGTTAGGATTAGGCTTAGAGGTTGGGGATATAGTGAGGGTTCAGTGTTAGGGTTAGGTTTAGGGTTCAGGGTTAAGGTTAGCTGTAGGGGTTATGGTTAGGGTTAGGTGTTAGGTTAGTGTCAGGGTTAGGTCTAGTCGTGAGGGTAAGGTTTAGGGTTAGCTTTAAGAGCTAGGGTTAGGTTTAATGGTTAGGATTAGGATTACGGTTAAAGGTTAGGGTAATGCTCAGGGGTTAGGGTGAAGGGTTAAGGGTTTTTGTTAGGCATAGCGTTGGGGTTAGAAGTAAGGGTTACTGTCAGTGTTAGGGTTGTAGGCAGGGTTACGGTTAGAGTTAGCGGTTTAGAATTAGGGTTAGGGATTAGGTGTTACAGTGACGACTAGGAGATAGGGTTAGAATTATGGGATAGGGGTTGTTCTCAGGAAATGGGTTATGCACTAACGTTAGGATAAGAGGTTAAAGTTAGGCTCATGGTGAGGTTTACGTGTTAAGGGGAGAAATAGGAACAGGGTTAGGTGTTATGTTCACGGTGAGGGATATCTGTTACAGGTATTGTTTATGCTTAGCGCACGGGCCCTGTCTGCCTTAGGCGGGGGTGGGGGGAGGTTAGGGGACTGGGATTGTCACCAGGATCCCACTGTATCGTACTCTGGGTATGGGCCCGTAGGTTTGATGCAGGACACAGTGGTAGAGCCTCCTTTCACGCATGGCATGGGAGGATTGCAGGCTTTCTAAACTCTAAGAAAGCAAGAAGTCTGAGAATTAGATTTAGGGTTAGGATTCTGGTTAGGGTTAAGGATGAAGTTTAGTGTTAGGGTGAGGGCTTAGGGTTAGGGATTAGGGTTAGGGTTAATGGTTACTCTTAGGTTTAACGGTTACAGTTCGGTTTAGGGTTGAGGTTTACGGTTAGGGTTAAGATGAGGGATTAGGGTTTGGTATAGGGTTAGGGTTAAGTACAGGGTTAGGGTTAAGTGTTAGGTTTACGGTTGAAGATTAGGATTAGGGTTAGGATTAAAGGTTAGCGTGAGAGTTAACGGTTAGGGTTAAGGTTAAGAGTTAGGGTTAGGGTTTAGGTTTAGGGTTATGGGTTAGGGTTAGCTTTAGGGTTCGAGTTATGTGTTAGGGTTTGTGTTAGAGGTTAGGGTTAGGTTTACTGGTCACGGTTAGGGTTACGTTTAGGGCTTAGCATTAGGGTTAAGGATTAGGTTTAGGATAAGGGTTTAGAGTTAGTGTTGGGCTTTAGGCTCGGGGCTTAGGTTCAGGGTCAGGGGTTAGCGTTGGTGGTAGGGCTTAGATTTATCGGTCAGTTTAAGGGCACAGGACCTGGTTAATCTACTGTGAGAGGGGTGCGGTCGGAGTCATCACGAAAGCACAACATCATTCCCTGGGCCCTGGGACAAGATCTACATGCAGGACTCAGGCGGAGCCTCATCTCACACATGGCATGGCTGTATTGTAGGCTTGCTTCACTCGGGAATGGAAGTAGTGTGAGAATTAGGGTTAGGGTTGGGGTTAGGGGTTTCGAGTTAGGGGTTAGGCTTGGAGTCAGGGTCAGGTGCTAGGGATTAGTGGTTAGGGTTAGAGTTAGTGTTACGGGTTAGGTGTTAACTCTGGTTTAGGGGGCCAGGGTAAGGTTTAGGTTTGGAGTTAGCGTTAGTGTTAAGGGATAGGGTTAGGGTTAAGGGTTAGGCTTAGGGTAAGGGTTCAGGTTTAGGGTTAGGGTCAGGGTTAAGGTTTAGGGTGAGGGTTAACAGTTAGGGATAGGGTTAGGGGGTTAGGGATAGGATTAGGTTTAAGGGTTAGGTTTATGGTTCAGGTTTAAGGTTAACATTAGGGGGTTAGGGTTAGTGTTAACTGTAAGTCAGTGTTAGGGTTCGATCTCTAGGCATTAAGGTAAAGGTTAGGTTTAAGGTTAAGTGTTAGGGTTATGTTTAATGGTTAGGCTTGGGATTAGGGTTAAGTGTTAGGGTTAAGGTTAGGGGTTATGACTAAGGATCAACGGTTAGGGTTATTTTTATGCGTAGGGTTAGGGTAAGGTGTTAGGGTTAGTGTTAGTGTTGTTGGTAGGGTTAAGGTTAGGGTTGGCGTTTCAGAATTCGGGATCAGGTGTTATGGTTATGGCTAGGAGTTAGCGTTAGAATTACAGTATAGTGCTTTTTCTCAGGGTGTCATGCATTAACGTTAAGATAAGGTGTTAAAGTTAGGGTTATGGTGAGCTTTACCTCTTAAGGTGAGCAGTATGATCAGGGTTAGGTGTTATGTTCTGGGTTAGTCTTATGGGTGAGGGGTAGGGTTTATGCTCTGGGCACGGGCCCTGTATGCACTAGGAGGCAAAGATAGGGGTCTGTGATGGTCGCTGGTAACCTACTCTATCGTATGCAGTGTATGGGCCTCTGGTTTCCTGCAGGACACTGTCGCAGAGCGGGCTTTCATGCATGGCTTAGTAGTATTGTAGGCTTTCAAAACTCTGAGAAAGCAAGAAGTCTGAGAATTAGATTTCGGGTTAGGATTACGGCACGGTTTAGGGATGAAGATTAGTGTTAGGGTGAGGGCTTAGGGTTAAGGGTTAGGGTTAGGGTTAGGGTTGATGGTAGGTTGAAGTTTAGGGTTGGTACTTTAGAATATGGATGAGGTGTTATGGTTATGGCTAGGGGTTAGGTTTAGAATTATGGGATAGGGCTTCTTCTTTGGGTGCTATGCATTAACGTTAACATAAGGGGATAAATTAGTGTTATGGTTAGGTTTATGTTTTAAGGTGAGCAACAGGATCAGGGTTAGGTTTTATGTTTGGAGTTAGGGTTATCTGTTAGGGATAGTGTTTTTGCTTAGCGCACGGGCCCTGTCTTCACCAGGAGGGGGGGGTTAGGGACTAGGATTGCCACTGGGAACCCGCTCTATCATGCACTAGTTATGGGCCCCCGGGTTTCTTGCAGGACACAGTGGCAGAGCCTCCTTTTACTCATGACGTGGGAGAATTGTAGGCTTTCTAAACTCTGAGAAAGCAAGAAGTCTGAGAATTAGATTTAGGGGTAGGTTTATGGTAATGTTTAGGGATGAAGGTTAGTGTTAGGGTGCGTTCTTAAGGTCAGTGGTTAGGGTTAAAGGTTAGTGTTAGGTTTAACCGTTACAGTCAGGTTTATGGTTATGTTTTAGGGTTAGGGTTAAGGTTAAGGTTTAGCGTTTGGTACAGTGTTAGGCTTAAGTTTTAGCTTTAGGGTTAAAGATTAGGATTAGGGTTAGGGTTAAGGGCTAGTGTGAGGGTTAATGATAAGGATCAAGACTAAGGGCTAGGGTTTTTGTTAGTGTTAGGAATAAGTCTTCGTGTAGGCTTTAGGGTTAGCGTTAAGTGTTATGGTTAGGGTTAGGTTTAGGGTTCATGGTTAGTGTTATGTTTAGGGGTTAGTGTTAGGGTTAGGGCTTAGGTTTAGGGTAAGGTTTTAGAGTTCGTGTTCAGCGTTACGGTCGGAGCTTATGTTTACCGTTAGGGGTTAGTGTTAGTGTTAGGGCTGAGATTTAGCTTTTAGTTTAAGGGCACAGGACCTGTTTTATCTACGGTGAGAAGGGTGCTGTCGGAGTCTCCACGAAAGCACAAAATCGTTCCCTGATCCTTGGGAAAGGACCTACATGCAGGACTCAGGTGGAGCCTCATCTCACGCATAGTATAGCTGTATTGTAGGCTTGCTTCACTCTGAGAATGGAAGTAGTGTGAGAATCAGGGTTAGGGTTTGGGTTAGGGGTTTGGAGTTTGGGATTATGGTTCGAGTCAGGGTTAGGTCCTAGGGATTAGGAGTTAGGGTTAGTGTTAGGGATAGGGGTTAGTTGTTGGGTTTGTGTTAGGGTGCTAGGGTTAGGTTTAGGGTTGGGGTTAATATTAGGGTTAGCGTTTAGGGTTAAAGGATAGGATTATGGTTAAGGGTTTGGCTTAGGGTTAGGGTTAAGGGTTAGTGTTAAGGTTTAGGGTTAAGTTCAGGGTTACGTGTTAGGGTGAGGGTTAACAGTTAGGGTTATGGTTAGCGTCTTAGGGATAGGGTTAGGGTTAGAGTTAGGGGTTAGGATTAAGGGTGAAGTGTTAGGGTTATTTTTAGGCATAGTTTTAAAGTTAGGGGCTAGGGTAATGTTTGGTTTGATGGTAGGTTTAAGGTTAGGGTTAGCAGTTTAGAATTCGCATTAGGGATTAGGTGTTATGGTTATGGCTTGGAGTTAGGGTTAGAATTCAGAGATAGGAGTTGTTCTCAGGGTAAGTGTTATGCATTAACGTTATGATAAGGGGTTAAATTTAGGGTTATGGTGAGATTTACATTTTAAGGTGAGCAATGGGATCAGGGTCAGGTGTTATGTTCAGGGTTATGGTTAGGGGTGAGGGGTAGGGTTTATGCTTACGACTCGGGCCCTGTCTGCACTAGGCAGGGGGGGAGGGGTTTGGGGTTGCGATTGTCGTCGGGAACCCACTCTAGTGTATGCGGAGTATGGGCACTGGGGTTTCCGGCAGGACACAGTGGTAGAGCCTCCTTTTATTCATGGCATGGGAGGATTGTAGGCTTTCTAACGCTGAGAAAGCAAGAAGTCTGATAATTAGATTTAGGGTTAGGATTATAGTTAGGGTTAGGAATGAGGTTAGTGCTAGGGTGAGGGATTAGGGCTAGGGATTATGGGTAGAGTTAAGGTTAAATGTTAGAGTTAGGTTTAACGGTTACAGTTAGGTTTAGGGTTACGTTTTAGGGTGAGGGTTATGGTTAGGGGTTAGGGTTTGGTACAGGGTTAGGGTTAAGTGTTAGGTTTAGGGTTAAAGATTAGAATTCGGATTAGGGTTGACGGTTAGTGTGAGTGTTAATGGTTAAGTTTGTGTTTAAGGGTTAGGGTTAGGGTTTAGGGCTAGTGTTAAGCGTTCGTGTTAGATTTAGGGTTAGAGTAAAGTGTTATGGTTAGGGTTATGGGTTAGCATTAGGGTTAAAGGTTAAGGGTTAGGTTTATTTTCAGGCACAGGGTTAGGATTAGGTGTTAGGGTTAGTGTTACCGTTAAGGTTTTTTGTAGGCTCAAGGTTAGGTTTAGCAGTTTAGAATTAGGGTTAGGGATTAGGTGTTATGGTTATGGTAAGGAGTTAGGGTTAGAATTATGGCATAGGGGTTGGTCTCAGGGTCAGTTTTATGCTTAAAGTTAGGGTAAGCGGTTAAAGTCAGTGTTACGGTGAGCTTTACGTGTTAAGGTGAGCAATAGGATCAGGGTTAGGTTTTATGTTCAGGGTTAGGGTTATGGGTGAGGGGTAGAGTTTATACTTAGGGTTAGGGTTAGGGTTAGGGTTTAGGCTTAAGGATCAAGGGTTAGGGTTAGGGTTAGGGTTAGGGCTAGGGTTAGGGTCAGGGTCAGGGTCAGGGGTCAGGGTCAGGGTCAGAGGTTAGGGTTAGGGGTTAGGGTTAGAGTTAGGGGTTAGGGTTAGGGTAGGGGTTAGGGGTTAGGCTTAGGGGTTAGGGTTAGGGTTAGGGGTTAGGGTTTAGGGTTAGGGGTTAGGGTTAGGGTTAGGGGTTAGGGTTAGGGTTAG
>NW_027182868.1:880000-887500 GCF_041146395.1 Eulemur rufifrons | reverse complement strand
GTAGGGTTACGGTTAGGGTTAGCGGATTAGAATTAGGGTTAGGAATTAGGTGTCACAGTGATGACTAGGAGATAGGGTTAGAATTATGGGATAGGGGTTGTTCTCAGGAAATGGGTTATGCATTAACGTTAGGATAAGAGGTTAAAGTTAGGCGCACGGTGAGGTTTACGTGTTAAGGGGAGAAATAGGAACAGGGTTGGGTGTTATGTTCAGGGTTAGGGTTATCTGTTAAAGGTATTGTTTATGCTTAGCGCACGGGCCCTGTCTGCATTATGGAGGCGGGGGGAGTTTAGGGGGCTGGGATTGTACCCGGGAACCCACTCTATCATACTCTGGGTATGGGCCCGTGGGTTTCATGCAGGACACAGTGGTAGAGCCTCCTTTCACGCATGGCATGGGAGGATTGCAGGCTTTCTAAACTCTAAGAAAGCAAGAAGTCTGAGAATTAGATTTAGGGTTAGGATTCTGGTTAGGGTTAAGGATGAAGTTTAGTGTTAGGGTGAGGGCTTAGGGTTAGGGCTTAGGGTTAGGGTTAAAGGTTACTCTTAGGTTTAACGGTTACACTTTGGTTTAGGGTTGAGGTTTACGGTTAGGGTTAAGATGAGGGGTTAGGGATTGGTACAGAGTTAGGGTTAAGTGTTAGGTTTAGGGTTGAAGATTAGGATTAGGGTTAGGATTAAAGGTTAGCGTGAGAGTTTACGCTTACTGTTAATGGTAAGAGTTAGGGTTTAGGGTTAGGGTTAGGGTTAGGGTTAATTTTAGGGTTAGAGTTATGTGCTATGGTTTGTGTTAGAGGTTAGGTTTATGTTTACTGGTCACGGTTACGGTTACGTTTAGGGGTTAGCATTAGGGTTAGGGTTAGGGTTAAGGGATAGGATTAGGGTTAAGTGTTGGGCTTAGGTTTAGGGTTTAGTGTTAAGGTTAGCATTAAGGTTTAGGGTTAGGGTCAGGGTTAAATGCTTGGGTGAGGGTAATGGTTAGGGTCAGGGTTTAGGTTCACGGATAGGGTTAGTGTTAAGGGTTACGGGTAGGTTTAGGGTTCAGGGTTAGTGTTAGCATTAGGGCTTAAGGTTAGGATTAGGCGGTAGGTTAGATTTAGGGTTAGATCTAGGCGTTAGGGTAAGGGCTAGCGTTAGGGTTAAGAGATAGGGTTAGGTTTATTGCTTAGGAGTAGCGTCAGGGTTTGGGGTTAAAGTAAGTGTTAGGGGTTAGGTTTAAGGATCCAAGGTTAGGGTTATTTTTAGCTGTAGTGTTAGGGTTAGGGATAAGGGATCCCATTAGCATTAAGGGTCTTCCATACTCTAGGGTTAATGGTTAGGCTTAGAGTTAAAGGTTAAGGTTAGGGTCAGTGTTAAGATTTAGGGTGAGGGTTAACGGTTAGGGTAAAGGTTAAGCGTTAGGGTTAGGGATTAGTGATTAGGGTTTTTGGTCAGTGTTAGGGTTAGCGGTTAGGAGTTAGTGTTTTATGAAGGGGTATGGTTAGAATTAGGATTGGGGTTAGAGTTAGGGTGAGGTATAGGGGTTAGGTTTAGGGGTTAGTTTTAGGGTAAAAGGATAGGATTAGGGTTACGGGTTGGGCTTAGGTTTAGGGTTAAAGTTTACTGCTGGGGTTAGGGATAGGGTTCAGGGTTAGCTTTAGGGGTTCTGGTTAGGGTTAGGTGTTAGGTTAGTGTCAGGGTTAGGTCTAGTCGTGAGGGTAAGGTTTAGGGTTAGCTTTAAGAGCTAGGGTTAGGGTTAGTTTCAGGGTTAGAGTTATGTGCTATGGTTTGTGTTAGAGGTTAGGGTTAGGTTTACTGGTCACGG
Source organism: Eulemur rufifrons (assembly GCF_041146395.1). Taxonomy (NCBI): domain Eukaryota; kingdom Metazoa; phylum Chordata; class Mammalia; order Primates; family Lemuridae; genus Eulemur; species Eulemur rufifrons. Next base: position 885,697 of record NW_027182868.1, on the reverse strand, counting down.
TTAGGGTTACGTTTAGGGGGTAGCATTAGGGATAGGGTTAGGGTTAGGGTTAAGGTATAGGATTAGGGTTAAGTTTTGGGCTTAGGGTTAGGGTTTAGTGTTAAGGTTAGCATTAAGGATTAGGGTTAGGGTCAGGGTTAAATGCTTGGGTGTGGGTAATGGTTAGGGTCAGGGTTAAGGTTCACGGATAGGGTTAGTGTTAAGGGTTACGGGTAGGTTGAGGGTTTAGGGTTAGAGTTAGCATTAGGTCTTAAGGTTAGGATTAGGAGGTAGGTTATATTTAGGGTTAGATCTAGGCGTTAGGGTAAGGGCTAGCGTTAGGGTTAAGAGATAGTGTTAGGTTTAATGCTTAGGATTAGGGTTAGGGTTTGGGGTTAAAGTAAGTGTTAGGGGTTAGGTTTAAGGATCCAAGGTTAGGGTTATTTTTAGCTGTAGTGTTAGGGTTAGGGATAAGGGATCCCATTAGCATTAAGGGTCTTCCTTACTGTAGGGTTAAGGGTTAGGCTTAGAGTTAAAGTTTCAGGTTAGGGTCAGTGTTAAGATTTAGGGTGAGGGTTAACGGTTAGGGTAAAGGTTAAGCGTTAGGTTTAGGGATTAGTGATTAGGGTTTTTGGTTAGTGTTAGGGTTAGCGGTTAGGAGTTAGTGTTTTATGAAGCGGTATGGTTAGAATTAGGATTGGGGTTAGAGTTAGGGTGAGGTATAGGGGTTAGGTTTAGGGGTTAGTTTTAGGGTAAAAGGATAGGATTAGGGTTACGGGTTGGGCTTAGGTTTAGGGTTAAAGTTTACTGCTGGGGTTAGGGATAGGGTTCAGGGTTAGCTTTAGGGGTTCTGGTTAGGGTTAGGTGTTAGGTTAGTGTCAGGGTTAGGTCTAGTCGTGAGGGTAAGGTTTAGGGTTAGCTTTAAGAGCTAGGGTTAGGTTTAATGGTTAGGATTAGGATTAGGGTTAAGGGTTAGGGTAAGGCTTAGGGGTTAGGGTGAAGGGTTAGGGTCAAGGGTTAGGGTTTTTGTTAGGCATAGCGTTGGGGTTAGAAGTAAGGGTTACTGTCAGTGTTAGGGTTGTAGGTAGGGTTACGGTTAGGGTTAGCGGTTTAGAATAAGGGTTAGGGATTAGGTGTCACAGTGATTACTAGGAGATAGGGTTAGAATTATGGGATGGGTTTGTTCTCAGGAAATGGGTTATGCATTAATGTTAGGATAAGAGGTTAAAGTGAGGTGCACGGTAAGGTTTACGTGTTAAGGGGAGAAATAGGAACAGGGTTGGGTGTTATGTTCAGGGGTAGGGTTATCTGTTAAAGGTATTGTTTATGCTTAGCGCACGGGCCCTGTCTGCATTAGGCGGGCGGGGGGAGTTTAGGGGGCTGGGATTGTACCCGGGAACCCACTCTATCATACTCTGGGTATGGGCCCGTGGGTTTCATGCAGGACACAGTGGTAGAGCCTCCTTTCACGCATGGCATGGGAGGATTGCAGGCTTTCTAAACTCTAAGAAAGCAAGAAGTCTGAGAATTAGATTTAGGGTTAGGATACTGGTTAGGGTTAAGGATGAAGTTTAGTGTTAGGGTGAGTGCTTAGGGTTAGGGATTAGGGTTAGGGTTAAAGGTTACTCTTAGGTTTAACGGTTACACTTTAATTTAGGGTTGAGGTTTACGGTTAGGGTTAAGATGAGGGGTTAGGGTTTGGTACAGGGTTAGGGTTAAGTGTTAGGTTTAGGGTTGAAGATTAGGATTAGGGTTAGGATTAAAGGTTAGCGTGAGAGTTAACGCTTAGGGTTAAGGTTAAGAGTTAGGGTTTAGGGTTAGGGTTGGGGTTAGTTTTAGGGTTAGAGTTAAGTGCTATGGTTTGTGTTAGAGGTTAGGGTTAGGTTTACTGGTCACGGTTAGGGTTACGTTTAGGGGTTAGCATTAGGGTTAGGGTTAAGGGATAGGATTAGGGTTAAGTGTTCGGCTTAGGGTTAGGGTTTAGTGTTAAGGTTAGCATTAAGCATTAGGGTTAGGGTCAGGGTTAAATGCTTGGGTGCGGGTAATGGTTAGGGTCAGGGTTAAGGTTCACGGATAGGGTTAGTGTTAAGGGTTACGGGTAGGTTTAGGGTTCAGGGTTAGTGTTAGCATTAGGGCTTAAGTTTAGCATTACGCGGTAGGTTAGATTTAGGGTTAGATCTAGGCGTTAGGGTAAGGGCTAGCGTTAGGGTTAAGAGATAGGGTTAGGTTTAATGCTTAGGATTAGGGTTAGATTTTGGGGTTAAAATAAGTGTTAGGGGTAAGGTTTAAGGATCCAAGGATAGGGTTATTTTTAGCTGTAGTGTTAGGGTTAGGGATAAGGGATCCCATTAGCATTAAGGGTCTTTCTTACTGTAGGGTTAAGTGTTAGGCTTAGAATTAAAGGTTAAGGTTAGGGTCAGTGTTAAGATTTAGGGTGAGGGTTAACGATTAGGGTAAAGGTTAAGCGTCAGGGTTAGGGATTAGTGATTAGGGTTTTTGGTTAGTGTTAGGGTTAGCGGTTAGGAGTTAGTGTTTTATGAAGCGGTATGGTTAGAATTAGGATTGGGGTTAGAGTTAGGGTGAGGTATAGGGGTTAGGTTTAGGGGTTAGTTTTAGGGTAAAAGGATAGGATTAGGGTTACGGGTTGGGCTTAGGTTTAGGGTTAAAGTTTACTGCTGGGGTTAGGGATAGGGTTCAGGGTTAGCTTTAGGGGTTCTGGTTAGGGTTAGGTGTTAGGTTAGTGTCAGGGTTAGGTCTAGTCGTGAGGGTAAGGTTTAGGGTTAGCTTTAAGAGCTAGGGTTAGGTTTAATGGTTAGGATTAGGATTAGGGTTAAGGGTTAGGGTAAGGCTTAGGGGTTAGGGTGAAGGGTTAGGGTCAAGGTTTAGGGTTTTTGTTAGGCATAGCGTTGGGTTTAGAAGTAAGGGTTACTGTCAGTGTTAGGGTTGTAGGTAGGGTTACGGTTAGGGTTAGCGGTTTGGAATTAGGGTTAGGGATTAGGTGTCACAGTGATGACTAGGAGATAGGGTTAGAATTATGGGATAGGGGTTGTTCTCAGGAAATGGGTTTTGCATTAACTTTAGGATAAGAGGTTAAAGTTAGGCGCACGGTGAAGTTTACGTGTTAAGGGGAGAAATAGGAACAGGGTTGGGTGTTATGTTCAGGGTTAGGGTTATCTGTTAAAGGTATTGTTTATGCTTAGCGCACGGGCCCTGTCTGCATTAGGCGGGCGGGGGGAGTTTAGGGGGCTGGGATTGTACCCGGGAACCCACTCTATCATACTCTGGGTATGGGCCCGTGGGTTTCATGCAGGACACAGTGGTAGAGCCTCCTTTCACGCATGGCATGGGAGGATTGCAGGCTTTCTAAACTCTAAGAAAGCAAGAAGTCTGAGAATTAGATTTAGGGTTAGGATTCTGGTTAGGGTTAAGGATGAAGTTTAGTGTTAGGGTGAGGGCTTATGGTTAGGGATTAGGGTTAGGGTTAAAGGTTACTCTTAGGTTTAACGGTTACACTTTAATTGAGGGTTGAGGTTTACGGTTAGGGTTAAGATGAGGGGTTAGGGTTTGGTACAGGGTTAGGGTTAAGTGTTAGGTTTAGGGTTGAAGATTAGGATTAGGGTTAGGATTAAAGGTTAGCGTGAGAGTTAACGCTTAGGGATAACGTTAAGAGTTAGGGTTTAGGGTTAGGGTTAGGGTTAGTTTTAGGGTTAGAGTTATGTGCTATGGTTTGTGTTAGAGGTTAGGGTTAGATTTACTGGTCATGGTTAGGGTTACGTTTAGGGGTTAGCATTAGGGTTAGGCTTAGGGTTAGGGTTAAGGGATAGGATTAGGGTTAAGTGTTCGGCTTAGGGTTAGGGTTTAGTGTTAAGGTTAGCATTAAGGATTAGGGTTAGGGTCAGGGTTAAATGCTTGGGTGCGGGTAATGGTTAGGGTCAGGGTTTAGGTTCACGGATAGGGTTAGTGTTAAGGGTTACGGGTAGGTTTAGGGTTCAGGGTTAGTGTTAGCATTAGGGCTTAAGGTTAGGATTAGGCGGTAGGTTAGATTTAGGGTTAGATCTAGGCGTTAGGGTAAAGGTTAGCATTAGGTTTAAGAGATAGGGTTAGGTTTAATGCTTAGTATTAGGGTTAGGGTTTGGGGTTAAAGTAAGTGTTAGGGGTTGGGTTTAAGGATTCAAGGTTAGGGTTATTTTTAGCTGTAGTGTTAGGGTTAGAGATAAGGAATCCCATTAGCATTAAGGGTCTTCCTTACTGTAGGGTTAAGGGTTAGGCTTAGAGTTAAAGGTTAAGGTTAGGGTCAGTGTTAAGATTTAGGGTGAGGGTTAACGGTTAGGGTAAAGGTTAAGCGTTAGGGTTAGGTATTAGTGATTAGGTTTTTGGTTAGTGTTAGGGTTAGCGGTTAGGAGTTAGTGTTTTATGAAGGGGTATGGTTAGAATTAGGATTGGGGTTAGAGTAAGGGTGAGGTATAGGGGTTAGGTTTACGGGTTAGTTTTAGGGTAAAGGATAGGATTAGGGTTACGGGTTGGGCTTAGGTTTAGGGTTAAAGTTTACTGCTAGGGTTAGGGATAGGGTTCAGGGTTAGCTTTAGGGGTTCTGGTTAGGGTTAGGTGTTAGGTTAGTGTCAGGGTTAGGTCTAGTCGTGAGGGTAAGGTTTAGGGTTAGCTTTAAGAGCTAGGGTTAGGGTTAGTTTCAGGGTTAGAGTTATGTGCTATGGTTTGTGTTAGAGGTTAGGGTTAGGTTTACTGGTCACGGTTAGGGTTACGTTTAGGGGGTAGCATTAGGGATAGGGTTAGGGTTAGGGTTAAGGTATAGGATTAGGGTTAAGTTTTGGGCTTAGGGTTAGGGTTTAGTGTTAAGGTTAGCATTAAGGATTAGGGTTAGGGTCAGGGTTAAATGCTTGGGTGTGGGTAATGGTTAGGGTCAGGGTTAAGGTTCACGGATAGGGTTAGTGTTAAGGGTTACGGGTAGGTTGAGGGTTTAGGGTTAGAGTTAGCATTAGGTCTTAAGGTTAGGATTAGGCGGTAGGTTATATATAGGGTTAGATCTAGGCGTTAGGGTAAGGGCTAGCGTTAGGGTTAAGAGATAGGGTTAGGTTTAATGCTTAGGAGTAGGGTTAGGGTTTGGGGTTAAAGTAAGTGTTAGGGGTTAGGTTTAAGGATCCAAGGTTAGGGTTATTTTTAGCTGTAGTGTTAGGGTTAGGGATAAGGGATCCCATTAGCATTAAGGGTCTTCCATACTGTAGGGTTAAGGGTTAGGCTTAGAGTTAAAGTTTCAGGTTAGGGTCAGTGTTAAGATTTAGGGTGAGGGTTAACGGTTAGGGTAAAGGTTAAGCGTTAGGTTTAGGGATTAGTGATTAGGGTTTTTGGTTAGTGTTAGGGTTAGCGGTTAGGAGTTAGTGTTTTATGAAGCGGTATGGTTAGAATTAGGATTGGGGTTAGAGTTAGGGTGAGGTATAGGGGTTAGGTTTAGGAGTTAGTTTTAGGGTAAAAGGATAGGATTAGGGTTACGGGTTGGGCTTAGGTTTAGGGTTAAAGTTTACTGCTGGGGTTAGGGATAGGGTTCAGGGTTAGCTTTAGGGGTTCTGGTTAGGGTTAGGTGTTAGGTTAGTGTCAGGGTTAGGTCTAGTCGTGAGGGTAAGGTTTAGGTTTAGCTTTAAGAGCTAGGGTTAGGTTTAATGGTTAGGATTAGGATTAGGGTTAAGGGTTAGGGTAAGGCTTAGG
>NW_027182868.1:855000-862500 GCF_041146395.1 Eulemur rufifrons | reverse complement strand
GGCTTAGAGTTAAAGGTTAAGGTTAGGGTCAGTGTTAAGATTTAGGGTGAGGGTTAACGGTTAGGGTAAAGGTTAAGCGTTAGGGTTAGGGATTAGTGATTAGGGTTTTTGGTTAGTGTTAGGGTTAGCGGTTAGGAGTTAGTGTTTTATGAAGGGGTATGGTTAGAATTAGGATTGGGGTTAGAGTTAGGGTGAGGTATAGGGGTTAGGTTTAGGGGTTAGTTTTGGGGTAAAAGGATAGGATTAGGGTTACGGGTTGGGCTTAGGTTTAGGGTTAAAGTTTACTGGTAGGGTTAGGGATAGAGTTCAGGGTTAGCTTTAGGGGTTCTGGTTAGGGTTAGGTGTTAGGTTAGTGTCAGGGTTAGGTCTAGTCGTGAGGGTAAGGTTTAGGGTTAGCTTTAAGAGCTAGGGTTAGGTTTAATGGTTAGGATTAGGATTAGGGTTAAGGGTTAGGGTAAGGCTTAGGGGTTAGGGTGTAGCGTTAGGGTTTTTGTTAGGCATAGCGTTGGGGTTAGAAGTAAGGGTTACTGTCAGTGTTAGTGTTGTAGGTAGGGTTACGGTTAGGGTTAGCGGTTTAGAATTAGGGTTAGGGATTAGGTGTCACAGTGATGACTAGGAGATAGGGTTAGAATTATGGGATAGGGGTTGTTCTCAGGAAATGGGTTATGCATTAACGTTAGGATAAGAGGTTAAAGTTAGGCGCACGGTGAGGTTTTCGTGTTAAGGGGAGAAATAGGAACAGGGTTGGGTGTTATGTTCAGGGTTAGGGTTATCTGTTAAAGGTATTGTTTATGCTTAGCGCACGGGCCCTGTCTGCATTAGGCGGGCGGGGGGAGTTTAGGGGGCTGGGATTGTACCCGGGAACCCACTCTATCATACTCTGGGTATGGGCCCGTGGGTTTCATGCAGGACACAGTGGTAGAGCCTCCTTTCATGCATGGCATGGGAGGATTGCAGGCTTTCTAAACTCTAAGAAAGTAAGAAGTCTGAGAATTAGATTTAGGGTTCGGATTATGGTTAGGGTTAAGGATGAAGTTTAGTGTTAGGGTGAGGGCTTAGGGTTAGGGCTTAGGGTTCGGGTTAAATGTTACACTTAGGTTTAACGGTTACACTTTGGTTTAGGGTTGAGGTTTACGGTTAGGGTTAAGATCAGGGGTTAGGGTTTGGTACAGGGTTAGGGTTAAGTGTTAGGTTTAGGGTTCAAGATTAGGATTAGGGTTAGGATTAAAGGTTAGCGTGAGAGTTAACGCTTAGGGTTAAGGTTAACAGTTAGGGTTTAGGGTTAGACTTAGTGTTAGGGTTCGTTTTAGGGTTAGAGTTATGTACTATGGTTTGTGTTAGAGGTTAGGGTTAGGTTTACTGGTCACGGTGAGGGTTACGTTTAGGGGTTAGCATTAGGGTTAGGGTTAAGGGATAGGATTAGGGTTAAGTGTTGGGCGTAGGGTGAGGGTTTAGTGTTAGGGTTATCATTAAGGATTAGGGGTAGGGTCAGGGTTAAATGCTTGGGTGCGGGTAATGTTTAGGGTCAGGGTTAAGGTTGACGGATAGGGTTAGTGTTAAGGGTTACGGGTAGGTTTAGGGTTCAGGGTTAGAGTTAGCATTAGGGCTTAAGGTTAGGATTAGGCGGTAGGTTCGATTTAGGGTTAGATCTAGGCATTAGGGTAAGGGCTAGCGTTAGGGTTAAGAGATAGGGTTAGGTTTAATGCTTAGGATTAGGGTTAGGGTTTGGGATTAAAGTAAGTGTTAGGGGTTAGGATTAAGGATCAAAGGTTAGGGTTATTTTTAGCTGTAGTGTTAGGGTTAGGGATAAGGGATCCCGTTAGCATTAAGGGTCTTCCTTACTGTAGGGTTAAGGGTTAGGCTTAGAGTTAAAGGTTAAGGTTAGGGTCAGTGTTAAGATTTAGGGTGAGGGTTAACAGTTAGGGTAAAGGTTAAGCGTTAGGGTTAAGGATTAGTGATTAGGGTTTTTCGTTAGTGTTAGGGTTAGCGGTTAGGAGTTAGTGTTTTATGAAGGGGTATGGTTAGAATTAGGATTGGGGTTAGAGTTAGGGTGAGGTATAGGGGTTAGGTTTAGGGGTTAGTTTTAGGGTAAAAGGATAGGATTAGGGTTACGGGTTGGGCTTAGGTTTAGGGTTAAAGTTCACTGCTAGGGTTAGGGATAGGGTTCAGGGTTAGCTTTAGGGGTTCTGGTTAGGGTTAGGTGTTAGGTTAGTGTCAGGGTTAGGTCTAGTCGTGAGGGTAAGGTTTAGGGTTAGCTTTAAGAGCTAGGGTTAGGTTTAGTGGTTAGGATTAGGATTAGGGTTAAGGGTTAGGGTAAGGCTTAGGGGTTAGGGTGAAGGGTTAGGGTCAAGGGTTAGGGTTTTTGTTAGGCATAGCGTTGGGGTTAGAAGTAAGGGTTACTGTCAGTGTTAGGGTTGTAGGTAGGGTTACGGTTAGGGTTAGCGGTTTAGAATTAGGGTTAGGGATTAGGTGTCACAGTGATGACTAGGAGATAGGGTTAGAATTATGGGATAGGGGTTGTTCTCAGGAAATGGGTTATGCATTAACGTTAGGATAAGAGGTTAAAGTTAGGCGCACGGTGAGGTTTACGTGTTAAGGGGAGAAATAGGAACAGGGTTGGGTTTCATGTTCAGGGTTAGGGTTATCTGTTAAAGGTATTGTTTATGATTAGCGCACGGGCCCTGTCTGCATTAGGCGGGCGGGGGGAGTTTAGGGGGCTGGGATTGTACCCGGGAACCCACTCTATCATACTCTGGGTATGGGCCCGTGGGTTTCATGCAGGACACAGTGGTAGAGCCTCCTTTCACGCATGGCATGGGAGGATTGCAGGCTTTCTAAACTCTAAGAAAGCAAGAAGTCTGAGAATTAGATTTAGGGTTAGGATTATGGTTAGGGTTAAGGATGAAGTTTAGTGTTAGGGTGAGGGCTTAGGGTTAGGGCTTAGGGTTAGGGTAAAGGTTACTCTTAGGTTTAACGGTTACACTTTTTTTTAGGGTTGAGGTTTACGGTTAGGGTTAAGATGAGGGGTTAGGGTTTGGTACAGGGTTAGGGTTAAGTGTTAGGTTTAGGGTTGAAAATTAGGATTAGGGTTAGGATTAAAGGTTAGCGTGAGAGTTAACGCTTAGGGTTAAGGTTAAGTGTTAGGGGTTAGGGTTAGGTTTAGGGTTCGTTTTAGGGTTAGAGTTATGTGCTATGGTTTGTGTAGAGGTTAGGGTTAGGTTTACTGGTCACGGTGAGGGTTACGTTTAGGGGTTAGCATTAGGGTTAGGGTTAAGGGATAGGATTAGGGTTAAGTGTTGGGCGTAGGGTGAGGGTTTAGTGTTAGGGTTATCATTAAGGATTAGGGGTAGGGTCAGGGTTAAATGCTTGGGTGCGGGTAATGGTTAGGGTCAGGGTTAAGGTTGACGGATAGGGTTAGTGTTAAGGGTTACGGGTAGGTTTAGGGTTCAGGGTTAGAGTTAGCATTAGAGCTTAAGGTTAGGATTAGGCGGTAGGTTCGATTTAGGGTTAGATCTAGGCGTTAGGGTAAGGGCTAGGGTTAGGGTTAAGAGATAGGGTTAGGTTTAATGCTTAGGATTAGGGTTAGGGTTTGGGGTTCAAGTAAGTGTTAGGGGTTAGGTTTAAGGATCAAAGGTTAGGGTTATTTTTAGGTGTAGTGTTAGGGTTAGGGATAAGGGATCCCATTAGCATTAAGGGTCTTCCTTACTGTAGGGTTAAGGGTTAGGCTTAGAGTTAAAGGTTCAGGTTAGGGTCAGTGTTAAGATTTAGGGTGAGGGTTAACGGTTAGGGTAAAGGTTAAGCGTTAGGGTTAGGGATTAGTGATTAGGGTTTTTGGTTAGTGTTAGGGTTAGGGGTTAGGAGTTAGTGTTTTATGAAGGGGTATGGTTAGAATTAGGATTGGGGTTAGAGTTAGGGTGAGGTATAGGGGTTAGGTTTAGGGTTTAGTTTTAGGGTAAAAGGATAGGATTAGGGTTACGGGTTGGGCTTAGGTTTAGGGTTAAAGTTTACTGCTAGGGTTAGGGATAGGGTTCAGGATTAGCTTTAGGGGTTCTGGTTAGGGTTAGGTGTTAGGTTAGTGTCAGGGTTAGGTCTAGTCGTGAGGGTAAGGTTTAGGGTTAGTTTAAGAGCTAGGGTTAGGTTTAATGGTTAGGATTAGGATTAGGGTTAAGGGTTAGGGTAAGGCTTAGGGGTTAGGATGAAGGGTTAGGGTCAAGGGTTAGGGTTTTTGTTAGGCATAGCGTTGGGGTTAGAAGTAAGGGTTACTGTCAGTGTTAGGGTTGTAGGTAGGGTTACGGTTAGGGTTAGCGGTTTGGAATTAGGGTTAGGGATTAGGTGTCACAGTGATGACTAGGAGATAGGGTTAGAATTATGGGATAGGGGTTGTTCTCAGGAAATGGGTTATGCATTAACGTTAGGATAAGAGGTTAAAGTTAGGGGCACGGTGAGTTTACGTGTTAAGGGGAGAAATAGGAACAGGGTTGGGTGTTATGTTCAGGGTTAGGGTTATCTGTTAAAGGTATTGTTTATGCTTAGCGCACGGGCCCTGTCTGCATTAGGCGGGCGGGGGGAGTTTAGGGGGCTGGGATTGTACCCGGGAACCCACTCTATCATACTCTGGGTATGGGCCCGTGGGTTTCATGCAGGACACAGTGGTAGAGCCTCCTTTCACGCATGGCATGGGAGGATTGCAGGCTTTCTAAACTCTAAGAAAGCAAGAAGTCTGAGAATTAGATTTAGGGTTAGGATTATGGTTAGGGTTAAGGATGAATTTTAGTGTTAGGGAGAGGGCTTAGGGTTAGGGCTTAGGGTTAGGGTTAAAGGTTACTCTTAGGTTTAACGGTTACACTTTTTTTTAGGGTTGAGGTTTACGGTTAGGGTTAAGATGAGGGGTTAGGGTTTGGTACAGGGTTAGGGTTAAGTGTTAGGTTTAGGGTTGAAGATTAGGATTAGGGTTAGGATTAAAGGTTAGCGTGAGAGTTAACGCTTAGGGTTAAGCTTAAGAGTTAGGGGTTAGGGTTAGGTTTAGGGTTCGTTTTAGGGTTAGAGTTATGTGCTATGGTTTGTGTTAGAGGTTAGGGTTAGGTTTACAGGTCACGGTGAGGGTTACGTTTAGGGGTTAGCATTAGGGTTAGGGTTAAGGGACAGGATTAGGGTTAAGTGTTGGGAGTAGGGTGAGGGTTTAGTGTTAGGGTTATCATTAAGGATTAGGGGTAGGGTCAGGGTTAAATGCTTGGGTGCGGGTAATGGTTAGGGTCAGGGTTAAGGTTCACGGATAGGGTTAGTGTTAAGGGTTACGGGTAGGTTGAGGGTTTAGGGTTAGAGTTAGCATTAGGTCTTAAGGTTAGGATTAGGCGGTAGGTTATATTTAGGGTTAGATCTAGGCGTTAGGGTAAGGGCTAGCGTTAGGGTTAAGAGATAGGGTTAAGTTTAATGCTTAGGATTAGGGTTAGGGTTTGGGGTTAAAGTAAGTGTTAGGGGTTAGGTTTAAGGATCAAATGTTAGGGTTATTTTTAGCTGTAGTTTTAGGGTTAGGCATAAGGGATCCCATTAGCATTAAAGGTCTTCCTTACTGCAGGGTTAAGGGTTAGGCTTAGAGTTAAAGGTTAAGTTTAGGGTCAGTGTTAAGATTTAGGGTGAGGGTTAACGGTTAGGGTAAAGGTTAAGCATTAGGGTTAGGGATTACTCATTAGGGTTTTTGGTTAGTGTTAGGGTTAGCGGTTAGGAATTAGTGTTTTATGAAGGGGTATGGTTAGAATTAGGATTTGGGTTAGAGTTAGGGTGAGGTATAGGGTTTAGGTTTAGGGGTTAGTTTTAGGGTAAAAGGATAGGATTAGGGTTACGGGTTGGGCTTAGGTTTAGGGTTAAAGTTTACTGCTAGGGTTAGGGATAGGGTTCAGCGTTAGCTTTGGGGTTTCTGGTTAGCGTTAGGTGTTAGGTTAGTGTCAGGGTTAGGTCTAGTCGTGAGGGTAAGGTTTAGGGTTAGCTTTAAGAGCTAGGGTTAAGGTTAGTTTCAGGGTTAGAGTTATGTGCTATGGTTTGTGTTAGAGGTTAGGGTTAGGTTTACTGGTCACGGTTAGGGTTACGTTTAGGGGGTAGCATTAGGGATAGGGTTAGGGTTAGGGTTAAGGTATAGGATTAGGGTTAAGTTTTGGGCTTAGGGTTAGGGTTTAGTGTTAAGGTTAGCATTAAGGATTAGGGTTAGGGTCAGGGTTAAATGCTTGGGTGTGGGTAATGGTTAGGGTCAGGGTTAAGGTTCACGGATAGGGTTAGTGTTAAGGGTTACGGGTCGGTTGAGGGTTTAGGGTTAGAGTTAGCATTAGGTCTTAAGGTTAGGATTAGGCGGTAGGTTATATTTAGGGTTAGATCTAGGCGTTAGGGTAAGGGCTAGGGTTAGGGTTAAGAGATAGGGTTAGGTTTAATGCTTAGGAGTAGGGTTAGGGTTTGGGGTTAAAGTAAGTGTTAGGGGTTAGGTTTAAGGATCCAAGGTTAGGGTTATTTTTAGCTGTAGTGTTAGGGTTAGGGATAAGGGATCCCATTAGCATTAAGGGTCTTCCATACTGTAGGGTTAAGGGTTAGGCTTAGAGTTAAAGGTTAAGGTTAGGGTCAGTGTTAAGATTTAGGGTGAGGGTTAACGGTTAGGGTAAAGGTTAAGCGTTAGGTTTAGGGATTAGTGATTAGGGTTTTTGGTTAGTGTTAGGGTTAGCGGTTAGGAGTTAGTGTTTTATGAAGCGGTATGGTTAGAATTAGGATTGGGGTTAGAGTTAGGGTGAGGTATAGGGGTTAGGTTTAGGAGTTAGTTTTAGGGTAAAAGGACAGGATTAGGGTTACGGGTTGGGCTTAGGTTTAGGGTTAAAGTTTACTGCTGGGGTTAGGGATAGGGTTCAGGGTTAGCTTTAGGCGTTCTGGTTAGGGTTAGGTGTTAGGTTAGTGTCAGGGTTAGGTCTAGTCGTGAGGGTAAGGTTTAGGGTTAGCTTTAAGAGCTAGGGTTAGGTTTAATGGTTAGGATTAGGATTAGGGTTAAGGGTTAGGGTAAGGCTTAGGGGTTAGGGTGAAGGGTTAGGGTCAAGGGTTAGGGTTTTTGTTAGGCATAGCGTTGGGGTTAGAAGAAAGGGTTACTGTCAGTGTTAGGGTTGTAGGTAGGGTTACGGTTAGGGTTAGCGGTTTAGAATTAGGGTTAGGGATTAGGTGTCACAGTGATTACTAGGAGATAGGGTTAGAATTATGGGATCGGTTTGTTCTCAGGAAATGGGTTATGCATTAACGTTAGGATAAGAGGTTAAAGTGAGGTGCACGGTAAGGTTTACGTGTTAAGGGGAGAAATAGGAACAGGGTTGGGTGTTATGTTCAGGGTTAGGGTTATCTGTTAAAGGTATTGTTTATGCTTAGCGCACGGGCCCTGTCTGCATTAGGCGGGCGGGGGGAGTTTAGGGGGCTGGGATTGTACCCGGGAACCCACTCTATCATACTCTGGGTATGGGCCCGTGGGTTTCATGCAGGACA
>NW_027182868.1:827500-842500 GCF_041146395.1 Eulemur rufifrons | reverse complement strand
AGGGTAAGGCTTAGGGGTTAGTGTGAAGGTTTAGGGTTTTTGTTTGGCATAGCGTTGGGGTTAGAAGTAAGGGTTACTGTCAGTGTCAGGGTTGTAGGTAGGGTTACGGTTAGGGTTAGCGGTTTAGAATTAGGGTTAGGGATTAGGTGTCACAGTGATGACTAGGAGATAGGGTTAGAATTATGGGATAGGGGTTGTTCTCAGGAAATGGGTTATGCATTAACGTTAGGATAAGAGGTTAAAATTAGGCGCACAGTGAGGTTTACGTGTTAAGGGGAGAAATAGGAACAGGGTTGGGTGTTATGTTCAGGGTTAGGGTTATCTGTTAAAGGTATTGTTTATGCTTAGTGCACGGTCCCTGTCTGCATTGGGCAGGCGGGGGGAGTTTAGGGGGCTGGGATTGTACCCGGGAACCCACTCTATCATACTCTGGGTATGAGCCCGTGGGTTTCATGCAGGACGCAGAGGTAGAGCCTCCTTTCACGCATAGCATGGGAGGATTGCAGGCTTTCTAAACTCTAAGAAAGCAAGAAGTCTGAGAATTAGATTTAGGGTTAGGATTATGGTTAGGGTTAAGGATGAATTTTAGTGTTAGGGTGAGGGCTTAGGGTTACGGATTAGGGTTAGGGTTAAAGGTTACTCTTAGGTTTAATGGTTACACTTTGGTATAGGGTTGAGGTTTACCGTTAGGGTTAAGATGAGGGGTTAGGGTTTGGTACAGGGTTAGGGTTAAGTGTTAGGTTTAGGGTTGAAGATTAGGATTAGGGTTAGGATTAAAGGTTAGCGTGAGAATTAACGCTTAGGGTTAAGGTTAAGAGTTAGGGTTTAGGGTTAGGGTTAGGTTTAGGGTTAGTTTTAGGGTTAGAGTTATGTGCTACGCTTTGTGTTAGAGGTTAGGGTTAGGTTTACTGGTCACGGTTAGGGTTACGTTTAGGGGGTAGCATTAGGGTTAGGGTTAGGGTTAAGGGATAGGATTAGGGATAAGTGTTGGGCTTAGGGTTAGGGTTTAGTGTTAGGGTTAGCATTAAGGATTAGGGTTAGGGTCAGGGTTAAATGCTTGGGTGCGGGTAATGGTTAGGGTCAGGGTTAAGGTTCACGGATAGGGTTAGTGTTAAGGGTTACGGGTAGGTTTAGGTTTCAGGGTTAGAGTTAGCATTAGGGCTTAAGGTTAGGATTAGGCGGTAGGTTAGACTTAGGGTTAGATCTAGGCGTTAGGGTAAGGGCTAGCGTTAGGGTTAACAGATAGGGTTAGGTTTAATGCTTAGGATTAGGGTTAGGGTTTGGGGTTAAAGTAAGTGTTAGGGGTTAGGTTTAAGGATCAAAGGTTAGGGTTATTTTTAGCTGTAGTGTTAGGGTTAGGGATAAGGGACCCCATTAGCATTAAGGGTCTTCCTTACTGCAGGGTTAAGGGTTAGGCTTAGAGTTAAAGGTTAAGTTTAGGGTCAGTGTTAAGATTTAGGGTGAGGGTTAACAGTTAGGGTAAAGGTTAAGCGTTAGGGTTAGGGATTAGTGATTAGGGATTTTGGTTAGTGTTAGGGTTAGCGGTTAGGAGTTAGTGTTTTATGAAGGGGTATGGTTAGAATTAGGATTGGGGTTAGAGTTAGGGTGAGGTATAGGGGTTAGGTTTAGGGGTTAGTTTTGGGGTAAAAGGATAGGATTAGGGTTACGGGTTGGGCTTAGGTTTAGGGTTAAAGTTTACTGCTAGGGTTAGGGATAGGGTTCAGGGTTATCTTTAGGGGTTCTGGTTAGGGTTAGGTGTTAGGTTAGTGTCAGGGTTAGGTCTAGTCGTGAGGGTAAGGTTTAGGGTTAGCTTTAAGAGCTAGGGTTAGGTTTAATGGTTAGGATTAGGATTAGGGTTAAGGGTTAGGGTAAGGCTTAGGGGTTAGGGTGAAGGTTTAGGGTCAAGGGTTAGGGTTTTTGTTAGGCATAGCGTTGGGGTTAGAAGTAAGGGTTACTGTCAGTGTTAGGGTTGTAGGTAGGGTTACGGTTAGGGTTAGCGGTTTAGAATTAGGGTTAGGGATTAGGTGTCACAGTGATGACTAGGAGATAGGGTTAGAATTATGGGATAGGGGTTGTTCTCAGGAAATGGGTTATGCATTAACGTTAGGATAAGAGGTTAAAGTTAGGCGCACGGTGAGGTTTACGTGTTAAGGGGAGAAATAGGAACAGGGTTGGGTGTTATGTTCAGGGTTAGGGTTATCTGTTAAAGGTTTTGTTTATGCTTAGGGCACGGGCCCTGTCTGCATTAGGCGGGCGGGGGGAGTTTAGGGGGCTGGGATTGTACCCGGGAACCCACTCTATCATACTCTGGGTATGGGCCCGTGGGTTTCATGCAGGACACAGTGGTAGAGCCTCCTTTCATGCATGGCATGGGAGGATTGCAGGCTTTCTAAACTCTAAGAAAGTAAGAAGTCTGAGAATTAGATTTAGGGTTCGGATTATGGTTAGGGTTAAGGATGAAGTTTAGTGTTATGGTGAGGGCTTAGGGTTAGGGCTTAGGGTTCGGGTTAAATGTTACTCGTAGGTTTAACGGTTACACTTTGGTTTAGGGTTGAGGTTTACGGTTAGGGTTAAGATGAGGGGTTAGGGTTTGTTACAGGGTTAGGGTTAAGTGTTAGGTTTAGGGTTGAAGATTAGGATTAGGGTTAGGATTAAAGGTTAGCGTGAGAGTTAACGCTTAGGGTTAAGGTTAACAGTTAGGATTTAGGGTTAGGCTTAGTGTTAGGGTTCGTTTTAGGGTTAGAGTTATGTACTATGGTTTGTGTTAGAGGTTAGGGTTAGGTTTACTGGTCACGGTGAGGGTTACGTTTAGGGGTTAGCATTAGGGTTAGGGTTAAGGGATAGGATTAGGGTTAAGTGTTGGGCGTAGGGTGAGGGTTTAGTGTTAGGGTTATCATTAAGGATTAGGGGTAGGGTCAGGGTTAAATGCTTGGGTGCGGGTAATGTTTAGGTTCAGGGTTAAGGTTGACGGATAGGGTTAGTGTTAAGGGTTACGGGTAGGTTTAGTGTTCAGGGTTAGAGTTAGCATTAGGGCTTAAGGTTAGGATTAGGCGGTAGGTTCGATTTAGGGTTAGATCTAGGCGTTAGGGTAAGGGCTAGCGTTAGGGTTAAGAGATAGGGTTAGGTTTAATGCTTAGGATTAGGGTTAGGGTTTGGGGTTAAAGTAAGTGTTAGGGGTTAGGATTAAGGATCAAAGGTTAGGGTTATTTTTAGCTGTAGTGTTAGGGTTAGGGATAAGGGATCCCGTTAGCATTAAGGGTCTTCCTTACTGTAGGGTTAAAGGTTAGGCTTAGAGTTAAAGGTTAAGGTTAGGGTCAGTGTTAAGATTTAGGGTGAGGGTTAACAGTTAGGGTAAAGGTTAAGCGTTAGGGTTAAGGATTAGTGATAAGGGTTTTTCGTTAGTGTTAGGGTTAGCGGTTAGGAGTTAGTGTTTTATGAAGGGGTATGGTTAGAATTAGGATTGGGGTTAGAGTTAGGGTGAGGTATAGGGGTTAGGTTTAGGGGTTAGTTTTAGGGTAAAAGGATAGGATTGGGGTTACGGGTTGGGCTTAGGTTTAGGGTTAAAGTTCACTGCTAGGGTTAGGGATAGGGTTCAGGGTTAGCTTTAGGGGTTCTGGTTAGGATTAAGTGTTAGGTTAGTGTCAGGGTTAGGTCTAGTCGTGAGGGTAAGGTTTAGGGTTAGCTTTAAGAGCTAGGGTTAGGTTTAGTGGTTAGGATTAGGATTAGGGTTAAGGGTTAGGGTAAGGCTTAGGGGTTAGGGTGAAGGGTTAGGGTGAAGGGTTAGGGTTTTTGTTAGGCATAGCGTTGGGGTTAGAAGTAAGGGTTACTGTCAGTGTTAGGGTTGTAGGTAGGGTTACGGTTAGGGTTAGCGGTTTAGAATTAGGGTTAGGGATTAGGTGTCACAGTGATGACTAGGAGATAGGGTTAGAATTATGGGATAGGGGTTGTTCTCAGGAAATGGGTTATGCATTAACGTTAGGATAAGAGGTTAAAGTTAGGGGCACGGTGAGGTTTACGTGTTAAGGGGAGAAATAGGAACAGGGTTGGGTTTCATGTTCAGGGTTAGGGTTATCTGTTAAAGGTATTGTTTATGCTTAGCGCACGGGCCCTGTCTGCATTAGGCGGGCGGGGGGAGTTTAGGGGGCTGGGATTGTACCCGGAAACCCACTCTATCATACTCTGTGTATGGGCCCGTGGGTTTCATGCAGGACACAGTGGTAGAGCCTCCTTTCACGCATGGCATGGGAGGATTGCAGGCTTTCTAAACTCTAAGAAAGCATGAAGTCTGAGAATTAGATTTAGGGTTAGGATTATGGTTAGGGTTAAGGATGAAGTTTAGTGTTAGGGTGAGGGCTTAGGGTTAGGGCTTAGGGTTAGGGTTAAAGGTTACTCTTAGGTTTAACGGTTACACTTTTTTTTAGGGTTGAGGTTTACGGTTAGGGTTAAGATGAGGGGTTAGGGTTTGGTACAGGGTTAGGGTTAAGTGTTAGGTTTAGGGTTGAAGATTAGGATTAGGGTTAGGATTAAAGGTTAGCGTGAGAGTTAACGCTTAGGGTTAAGGTTACCAGTTAGGGGTTAGGGTTATGTTTAGGGTTCGTTTTAGGGTTAGAGTTATGTGCTATGGTTTGTGTAGAGGTTAGGGTTAGGTTTACTGGTCACGGTGAGGGTTACGTTTAGGGGTTAGCATTAGGGTTAGGGTTAAGGGATAGGATTAGGGTTAAGTGTTGGGCGTAGGGTCAGGGTTTAGTGTTAGGGTTATCATTAAGGATTAGGGGTAGGGTCAGGGTTAAATGCTTGGGTGCGGGTAATGGTTAGGGTCAGGGTTAAGGTTCACGGATAGGGTTAGTGTTAAGGGTTACGGGTAGGTTTAGGGTTCAGGGTTAGAGTTAGCATTAGAGCTTAAGGTTAGGATTAGGCGGTAGGTTCGATTTAGGGTTAGATCTAGGCGTTAGGGTAAGGGCTAGGGTTAGGGTTAAGAGATAGGGTTAGGTTTAATGCTTAGGATTAGGGTTAGGGTTTGGGGTTCAAGTAAGTGTTAGGGGTTAGGTTTAAGGATCAAAGGTTAGGGTTATTTTTAGGTGTAGTGTTAGGGTTAGGGATAAGGGATCCCATTAGCATTAAGGGTCTTCCTTCCTGTAGGGTTAAGGGTTAGGCTTAGAGTTAAAGTTTCAGGTTAGGGTCAGTGTTAAGATTTAGGGTGAGGGTTAACGGTTAGGGTAAAGGTTAAGCGTTAGGGTTAGGGATTAGTGATTAGGGTTTTTGGTTAGTGTTAGGGTTAGGGGTTAGGAGTTAGTGTTTTATGAAGGGGTATGGTTAGAATTAGGATTGGGGTTAGAGTTAGGGTGAGGTATAGGGGTTAGGTTTAGGGGTTAGTTTTAGGGTAAAAGGATAGGATTAGGGTTACGGGTTGGGCTTAGGTTTAGGGTTAAAGTTTACTGCTAGGGTTAGGGATAGGGTTCAGGGTTAGCTTTAGGGGTTCTGGTTAGGGTTAGGTGTTAGGTTAGTGTCAGTGTTAGGTCTAGTCGTGAGGGTAAGGTTTAGGGTTAGTTTAAGAGCTAGGGTTAGGTTTAATGGTTAGGATTAGGATTAGGGTTAAGTGTTAGGGTAAGGCTTAGGGGTGAGGGTGAAGGGTTAGGGTAAAGGGTTAGGGTTTTTGTTAGGCATAGCGTTGGGGTTAGAAGAAAGGGTTACTGTCAGTGTTAGGGTTGTAGGTAGGGTTACGGTTAGGGTTAGCGGTTTGGAATTAGGGTTAGGGATTAGGTGTCACAGTGATGACTAGGAGATAGGGTTAGAATTATGGGATAGGGGTTGTTCTCAGGAAATGGGTTATGCATTAACGTTAGGATAAGAGGTTAAAGTTAGGGGCACGGTGAGGTTTACGTGTTAAGGGGAGAAATAGGAACAGGGTTGGGTGTTATGTTCAGGGTTAGGGTTATCTGTTAAAGGTATTGTTTATGCTTAGCGCACGGGCCCTGTCTGCATTAGGCGGGCGGGGGGAGTTTAGGGGGCTGGGATTGTACCCGGGAACCCACTCTATCATACTCTGGGTATGGGCCCGTGGGTTTCATGCAGGACACAGTGGTAGAGCCTCCTTTCACGCATGGCATGGGAGGATTGCAGGCTTTCTAAACTCTAAGAAAGCAAGAAGTCTGAGAATTAGATTTAGGGTTAGGATTATGGTTAGGGTTAAGGATGAATTTTAGTGTTAGGGAGAGGGCTTAGGGTTAGGGCTTAGGGTTAGGGTTAAAGGTTACACTTAGGATTAACGGTTACACTTTTTTTTAGGGTTGAGGTTTACGGTTAGGGTTAAGATGAGGGGTTAGGGTTTGGTACAGGGTTAGGGTTAAGTGTTAGGTTTAGGGTTGAAGATTAGGATTAGGGTTAGGATTAAAGGTTAGCGTGAGAGTTAACGCTTAGTGTTAAGGTTACCAGTTAGGGGTTAGGGTTAGGTTAGGGTTCGTTTTAGGGTTAGAGTTATGTGCTATGGTTTGTGTAGAGGTTAGGGTTAGGTTTACTGGTCACGGTGAGGGTTACGTTTAGGGGTTAGCATTAGGGTTAGGGTTAAGGGATAGGATTAGGGTTAAGTGTTGGGCGTAGGGTCAGGGTTTAGTGTTAGGGTTATCATTAAGGATTAGGGGTAGGGTCAGGGTTAAATGCTTGGGTGCGGGTAATGGTTAGGGTCAGGGTTAAGGTTCACGGATAGGGTTAGTGTTAAGGGTTACGGGTAGGTTTAGGGTTCAGGGTTAGAGTTAGCATTAGAGCTTAAGGTTAGGATTAGGCGGTAGGTTCGATTTAGGGTTAGATCTAGGCGTTAGGGTAAGGGCTAGGGTTAGGGTTAAGAGATAGGGTTAGGTTTAATGCTTAGGATTAGGGTTAGGGTTTGGGGTTCAAGTAAGTGTTAGGGGTTAGGTTTAAGGATCAAAGGTTAGGGTTATTTTTAGGTGTAGTGTTAGGGTTAGGGATAAGGGATCCCATTAGCATTAAGGGTCTTCCTTACTGTAGGGTTAAGGGTTAGGCTTAGAGTTAAAGGTTCAGGTTAGGGTCAGTGTTAAGATTTAGGGTGAGGGTTAACGGTTAGGGTAAAGGTTAAGCGTTAGGGTTAGGGATTAGTGATTAGGGTTTTTGGTTAGTGTTAGGGTTAGGGGTTAGGAGTTAGTGTTTTATGAAGGGGTATGGTTAGAATTAGGATTGGGGTTAGAGTTAGGGTGAGGTATAGGGGTTAGGTTTAGGGGTTAGTTTTAGGGTAAAAGGATAGGATTAGGGTTACGGGTTGGGCTTAGGTTTAGGGTTAAAGTTTACTGCTAGGGTTAGGGATAGGGTTCAGGGTTAGCTTTAGGGGTTCTGGTTAGGGTTAGGTGTTAGGTTAGTGTCAGGGTTAGGTCTAGTCGTGAGGGTAAGGTTTAGGGTTAGTTTAAGAGCTAGGGTTAGGTTTAATGGTTAGGATTAGGATTAGGGTTAAGTGTTAGGGTAAGGCTTAGGGGTGAGGGTGAAGGGTTAGGGTAAAGGGTTAGGGTTTTTGTTAGGCATAGCGTTGGGGTTAGAAGTAAGGGTTACTGTCAGTGTTAGGGTTGTAGGTAGGGTTACGGTTAGGGTTAGCGGTTTGGAATTAGGGTTAGGGATTAGGTGTCACAGTGATGACTAGGAGATAGGGTTAGAATTATGGGATAGGGGTTGTTCTCAGGAAATGGGTTATGCATTAACGTTAGGATAAGAGGTTAAAGTTAGGGGCACGGTGAGGTTTACGTGTTAAGGGGAGAAATAGGAACAGGGTTGGGTGTTATGTTCAGGGTTAGGGTTATCTGTTAAAGGTATTGTTTATGTTAGCGCACGGGCCCTGTCTGCATTAGGCGGGCGGGGGGAGTTTAGGGGGCTGGGATTGTACCCGGGAACCCACTCTATCATACTCTGGGTATGGGCCCGTGGGTTTCATGCAGGACACAGTGGTAGAGCCTCCTTTCACGCATGGCATGGGAGGATTGCAGGCTTTCTAAACTCTAAGAAAGCAAGAAGTCTGAGAATTAGATTTAGGGTTAGGATTATGGTTAGGGTTAAGGATGAAGTTTAGTGTTAGGGAGAGGGCTTAGGGTTAGGGCTTAGGGTTAGGGTTAAAGGTTACTCTTAGGTTTAACGGTTACACTTTTTTTTAGGGTTGAGGTTTACGGTTAGGGTTAAGATGAGGGGTTAGGGTTTGGTACAGGGTTAGGGTTAAGTGTTAGGTTTAGGGTTGAAGATTAGGATTAGGGTTAGGATTAAAGGTTAGCGTGAGAGTTAACGCTTAGGGTTAAGCTTAAGAGTTAGGGGTTAGGGTTAGGTTTAGGGTTCGTTTTAGGGTTAGAGTTATGTGCTATGGTTTGTGTTAGAGGTTAGGGTTAGGTTTACTGGTCACGGTGAGGGTTACGTTTAGGGGTTAGCATTAGGGTTAGGGTTAAGGGACAGGATTAGGGTTAAGTGTTGGGAGTAGGGTGAGGGTTTAGTGTTAGGGTTATCATTAAGGATTAGGGGTAGGGTCAGGGTTAAATGCTTGGGTGCGGGTAATGGTTAGGGTCAGGGTTAAGGTTCACGGATAGGGTTAGTGTTAAGGGTTACGGGTAGGTTTAGGGTTCAGGGTTAGAGTTAGCATTAGAGCTTAAGGTTAGGATTAGGCGGTAGGTTCGATTTAGGGTTAGATCTAGGCATTACGGTAAGGGCTAGCGTCAGGGTTAAGAGATAGGGTTAGGGTTAATGCTTAGGATTAGGGTTAGGGTTTGGGGTTAAAGTAAGTGTTAGGGGTTAGGTTTAAGGATCAAAGGTTAGGGTTATTTTTAGCTGTAGTGTTAGGGTTAGGGATAAGGGATCCCATTAGCATTAAGGGTGTTCCTTACTGTAGGGTTAAGGGTTAGGATTAGAGTTAAAGGTTAAGGTTAGGGTCAGTGTTAAGATTTAGGGTGAGGGTTAACGGTTAGGGTAAAGGTTAAGCGTTAGGGTTAGGGATTAGTGATTAGGGTTTTTGGTTAGTGTTAGGGTTAGCGGTTAGGAGTTAGTGTTTTATGAAGGGGTATGGTTAGAATTAGGATTGGGGTTAGAGTTAGGGTGAGGTATAGGGGTTAGGTTTAGGGGTTAGTTTTAGGGTAAAAGGATAGGATTAGGGTTACGGGTTGGGCTTAGGTTTAGGGTTAAAGTTTACTGCTAGGGTTAGGGATAGGGTTCAGGGTTAGCTTTAGGGGTTCTGGTTAGGGTTAGGTGTTAGGTTAGTGTCAGGGTTAGGTCTAGTCGTGAGGGTAAGGTTTAGGGTTAGCTTTAAGAGCTAGGGTTAGGTTTAATGGTTAGGATTAGGATTAGGGTTAAGGGTTAGGGTAAGGCTTACGGTTTAGGGTGAAGGGTTAGGGTCAAGGGTTAGGGTTTTTCTTAGGCATAGTGTTGGGGTTAGAAGTAAGGGTTACTGTCAGTGTTAGGGTTGTAGGTAGGGTTACGGTTAGGGTTAGCGGTTTAGAATTAGGGTTAGGGATTAGGTGTCACAGTGATGACTGGGAGATAGGGTTAGAATTATGGGATAGCGGTTGTTCTCAGGAAATGGGTTATGCATTAACGTTAGGATAAGAGGTTAAAGTTAGGCGCACGGTGAGGTTTACGTGTTAAGGGGAGAAATAGGAACAGGGTTGGGTGTTATGTTCAGGGTTAGGGTTATCTGTTAAAGGTATTGTTTATGCTTAGCGCACGGGCCCTGTCTGCATTAGGCGGGCGGGGGGAGTTTAGGGGGCTGGGATTGTACCCGGGAAGCCACTCTATCATACTCTGGGTATGGGCCCGTGGGTTTCATGCAGGACACAGTGGTAGAGCCTCCTTTCACGCATGGCATGGGAGGATTGCAGGCTTTCTAAACTCTAAGAAAGCAAGAAGTCTGAGATTTAGATTTAGGGTTAGGATTCTGGTTAGGGTTAAGGATGAAGTTTAGTGTTAGGGTGAGGGATTAGGGTTAGGGCTTAGGGTTAGGGTAAAGGTTACTCTTAGGTTTAACGGTTACACTTTGGTTTAGGGTTGAGGTTTACGGTTAGGGTTAAGATGAGGGGTTAGGGTTTGGTACAGGGTTAGGGTTAAGTGTTAGGTTTAGTGTTGAAGATTAGGATTAGGGTTAGGATTAAAGGTTAGCGTGAGAGTTAACGCTTAGTGTTAAGCTTAAGAGTTAGCGTTTAGGGTTAGGGTTAGGGATAGGGTTTGTTTTAGTTAGTTTAGTGCTATGGTTTGTGTTAGAGGTTAGGGTTAGGTTTATTGGTCACGGTTAGGGTTACGTTTAGGGGTTAGCATTAGGGTTAGGGTTAAGGGATAGGATTAGGGATAAGTGTTTGGCTTAGGGTTAGGGTTTAGTGTTAGGGTTATCATTAAGGATTAGGGGTAGGGTCAGGGTTAAATGCTTGGGTGCGGGTGTTGGTTAGGTCAGGATTAAGGTTCACGGATAGGGTTAGTGTTAAGGGTTACGGGTAGGTTTAGGGTTCAGGGTTAGAGTTAGCATTAGGGCTTAAGGTTAGGATTAGGCGATAGGTTCGATTTAGGGTTAGATCTAGGCGTTAGGGTAAGGGATAGCGTTAGGGTTAAGAGATAGGGTTAGGTTTAATGCTTAGGATTAGGGTTAGGGTTTGGGATTAAAGTAAGTGTTAGGGGTTAGGTTTAAGGATCCAAGTTTAGGGTTATTTTTAGCTGTAGTGTTAGGGTTAGGGATAAGGGATCCCATTAGCATTAAGGGTCTTCCTTACTGTAGGGTTAAGGGTTAGGCTTAGAGTTAAAGGTTAAGGTTAGGGTCAGTGTTAAGATTTGGGGTGAAGGTTAACGGTTAGGGTAAAGGTTAAGGGTTAGGGTTAGGGATTAGTGATTAGGGTTTTTGGTTAGTGTTAGGGTTAGCGGTTAGGAGTTAGTGTTTTATGAAGGGGTATGGTTAGAATTAGGATTGGGGTTAGAGTTAGGGTGAGGTATAGGGGTTAGGTTTAGGGGTTAGTTTTAGGGTAAAAGGATAGGATTAGGGTTACGGGTTGGGCTTAGGTTTAGGGTTAAAGTTTACTGCTAGGGTTAGGGATAGGGTTCAGGGTTAGCTTTAGGGGTCTGGTTAGGGTCAGGTGTTAGGTTAGTGTCAGAGTTAGGTCTAGTCGTGAGGGTAAGGTTTAGGGTTAGCTTTAAGAGCTAGTTTTACGTTTAATGGTTAGGATTAGGATTAGGGTTAAGGGTTAGGGTAAGGCTTAGGGGTTAGGGTGACGGGTTAGGGTCAAGGGTTAGGGTTTTTGTTAGGCATAGCGTTGGGTTTAGAAGTAAGGGTTACTGTCAGTGTTAGGGTTGTAGGTAGGGTTACGGTTAGGGTTAGCGGTTTAGAATTAGGGTTAGGGATTAGGTGTCACAGTGATGACTAGGAGATAGGGTTAGAATTAAGGGATAGGGGTTGTTCTCAGGAAATGGGTTATGCATTAACGTTAGGATAAGAGGTTAAAGTTAGGCGCACGGTGAGGTTTACGTGTTAAGGGGAGAAATAGGAACAGGGTTGGGTGTTATGTTCAGGGTTAGGGTTATCTGTTAAAGGTATTGTTTATGCTTAGGGCACGGGCCCTGTCCGCATTAGGCGGGCGGGGGGAGTTTAGGGGGCTGGGATTGTACCCGGGAACCCACTCTATCATACTCTGGGTATGGGCCCGTGGGTTTCATGCAGGACACAGTGGTAGAGCCTCCTTTCACGCATCTCATGGGAGGATTGCAGTCTTCCTAAACTCTAAGAAAGCAAGAAGTCTGAGAATTAGATTTAGGGTTAGGATTATGGTTAGGGTTAAGGATGAAGTTTAGTGTTAGGGTGAGGACTTAGGGTTAGGGATTAGGGTTAGGGTTAAAGGTTACTCTTAGTTTTAACAGTTACACTTTGGTTTAGGGTTGAGGATTACGGTTAGGGTTAAGATGAGGGGTTAGGGTTAGGTACAGGTTTAGGGTTAAGTGTTAGGTTTAGGGTTGAAGATTAGGATTTGGGTTAGGATTAAAGGTTAGCATGAGAGTTAACGCTTAGGGTTAAGGTTAAGAGTTAGGGTTTAAGGTTAGGGTTAGGGTTAGGGTTAGGGTTCGTTTTAGGGTTAGAGTTATGTGCTATGGTTTGTGTTAGAGGTTAGGGTTAGGTTTACTGGTCACGGTGAGGGTTACGTTTAGGGGTTAGCATTAGGGTTAGGGTTAAGGGATAGGATTAGGGATAAGTGTTGGGCGTAGGGTGAGGGTTTAGTGTTAGGGTTATCATTAAGGATTAGGGGTAGGTTCAGGGTTAAATGCTTGGGTGCGGGTGTTGGTTAGGTCAGGATTAAGGTTCACGGATAGGGTTAGTGTTAAGGGTTACGGGTAGGTTTAGGGTTCAGGGTTAGGGTTAGCATTAGGGCTTAAGGTTAGGATTAGGCGGTAGGTTCGATTTAGGGTTAGATCTAGGCATTAGGGTAAGGGCTAGCGTTAGGGTTAAGAGATAGGGTTAGGTTTAATGCTTAGGATTAGGGTTAGGGTTTGGGGTTAAAGTAAGTGTTAGGGGTTAGGTTTAAGGATCAAAGGTTAGGGTTATTTTTAGCTGTAGTGTTAGGGTTAGGGATAAGGGATACCATTAGCATTAAGGGTCTTCCTTACTGTAGGGTTAAGGGTTAGGCTTAGAGTTAAAGGTTAAGGTTAGGGTCAGTGTTAAGATTTAGGGTGAGGGTTAACGGTTAGGGTAAAGGTTAAGCGTTAGGGTTAAGGATTAGTGATTAGGGTTTTTGGTTAGTGTTAGGGTTAGCGGTTAGGAGTTAGTGTTTTATGAAGGGGTATGGGTAGAATTAGGATTGGGGTTAGAGTTAGGGTGAGGTATAGGGGTTAGGTTTAGGGGTTAGTTTTAGGGTAAAAGGATAGGATTAGGGTTACGGGTTGGGCTTAGGTTTAGGGTTAAAGTTCACTGCTAGGGTTAGGGATAGGGTTCAGGGTTAGCTTTAGGGGTTCTGGTTAGGGTTAGGTGTTAGGTTAGTGTCAGGGTTAGGTCTAGTCGTGAGGGTAAGGTTTAGGCTTAGCTTTAAGAGCTAGGGTTAGGTTTAGTGGTTAGGATTAGGATTTGGGTTAAGGGATAGGGTAAGGCTTAGGGGTTAGGGTGAAGGGTTAGGGTCAAGGGTTAGGGTTTTTGTTAGGCATAGCGTTGGGGTTAGAAGTAAGGGTTACTGTCAGTGTTAGGGTTGTAGGTAGGGTTACGGTTAGGGTTAGCAGTTTAGAATTAGGGTTAGGGATTAGGTGTCACAGTGATGACTAGGAGATAGGGTTAGAATTATGGGATAGGGGTTGTTCTCAGGAAATGGGTTATGCATTAACGTTAGGATGAGAGGTTAAAGTTAGGCGCACGGTGAGGTTTACGTGTTAAGGGGAGAAATAGGAACAGGGTTGGGTGTTATGTTCAGGGTTAGGGTTATCTGTTAAAGGTATTGTTTATGCTTAGCGCACGGGCCCTGTCTGCATTAGGCGGGCCGAGGGAGTTTAGGGGGCTGGGATTGTACCCGGGAACCCACTCTATCATACTCTGGGTATGGGCCCGTGGGTTTCCTGCAGGACACAGTGGTAGAGCCTCCTTTGACGCATGGCATGGAAGGATTGCAGGCTTTCTAAACTCTAAGAAAGCAAGAAGTCTGAGATTTAGATTTAGGGTTAGGATTATGGTTAGGGTTAAGGATGAAGTTTAGTGTTAGGGTGAGGGCTTAGGGTTAAGGCTTAGGGTTAGGGTTAAAGGTTACTCTTAGGTTTAACGGTTACACTTTTTTTTAGGGTTGAGGTTTACGGTTAGGGTTAAGATGAGGGGTTAAGGTTTGGTACAGGGTTAGGGTTAAGTGTTAGGTTTAGGGTTGAAGATTAGGATTAGGGTTAGGATTAAAGGTTAGCGTGAGAGTTAACGCTTAGCGTTAAGCTTAAGAGTTAGGGGTTAGGTTAGGTTTAGGGTTCGTTTTAGGGTTAGAGTTATGTGCTATGGTTTGTGTTAGAGGTTAGGGTTAGGTTTACTGGTCACGGTTACGGTTACGTTTAGGGGTTAGCATTAGGGTTAGGGTTAGGGTTAAGGGATAGGATTAGGGTTAAGTGTTGGGCTTAGGTTTAGGGTTTAGTGTTAAGGTTAGCATTAAGGATTAGGGTTAGGGTCAGGGTTAAATGCTTGGGTGAGGGTAATGGTTAGGGTCAGGGTTTAGGTTCACGGATAGGGTTAGTGTTAAGGGTTACGGGTAGGTTTAGGGTTCAGGGTTAGTGTTAGCATTAGGGCTTAAGGTTAGGATTAGGCGGTAGGTTAGATTTAGGGTTAGATCTAGGCGTTAGGGTAAGGGCTAGCGTTAGGGTTAAGAGATAGGGTTAGGTTTATTGCTTAGGAGTAGGGTCAGGATTTGGGGTTAAAGTAAGTGTTAGGGGTTAGGTTTAAGGATCCAAGGTTAGGGTTATTTTTAGCTGTAGTGTTAGGGTTAGGGATAAGGGATCCCATTAGCATTAAGGGTCTTCCATACTCTAGGGTTAATGGTTAGGCTTAGAGTTAAAGGTTAAGGTTAGGGTCAGTGTTAAGATTTAGGGTGAGGGTTAACGGTTAGGGTAAAAGTTAAGCGTTAGGGTTAGGGATTAGTGATTAGGGTTTTTGGTCAGTGTTAGGGTTAGCGGTTAGGAGTTAGTGTTTTATGAAGGGGTATGGTTAGAATTAGGATTGGGGTTAGAGTAAGGGTGAGGTATAGGGGTTAGGTTTAGGGGTTAGTTTTAGGGTAAAGGATAGGATTAGGGTTACGGGTTGGGCTTAGGTTATGGTTAAAGTTTACTGCTAGGGTTAGGGATAGGGTTCAGGGTTAGCTTTAGGGGTTCTGGTTAGGGTTAGGTGTTAGGTTAGTGTCAGGGTTAGGTCTAGTCGTGAGGGTAAGGTTTAGGGTTAGCTTTAAGAGCTAGGGTTAGGTTTAATGGTTAGGATTATGATTAGGGTTAAGGGTTAGGGTAAGGCTTAGGGGTTAGGGTGAAGGGTTAGGGTCAAGGGTTAGGGTTTTTGTTAGG
>NW_027182868.1:820000-822500 GCF_041146395.1 Eulemur rufifrons | reverse complement strand
TAATGCTTAGGATTAGGGTTAGGGTTTGGGGTTAAAGTAAGTGTTAGGGGTTAGGTTTAAGGATCAAAGGTTAGGGTTATTTTTAGCTGTAGTGTTAGGGTTAGGGATAAGGGATCCCATTAGCATTAAGGGTCTTCCTTACTGTAGGGTTAAGGGTTAGGCTTAAAGTTAAAGGTTCAGGTTAGGGTCAGTGTTAAGATTTAGGGTGAGGGTTAACGGTTAGGGTAAAGGTTAAGCGTTAGGGTTAGGGATTAGTGATTAGGATTTTTGGTTAGTGTTAGGGTTAGCGGTTAGGAGTTAGTGTTTTATGAAGAGGTATGGTTAAAATTAGGATTGGGGTTAGAGTTAGGGTGAGGTATAGGGGTTAGGTTTAGGGGTTAGTTTTAGGGTAAAAGGATAGGATTAGGGTTACGGGTTGGGCTTAGGTTTAGGGTTAAAGTTTACTGCTAGGGTTAGGGATAGGGTTCAGGGTTAGCTTTAGGGGTTCTGGTTAGGGTTAGGTGTTAGGTTAGTGTCAGCGTTAGGTCTAGTCGTGAGGGTAAGGTTTAGGGTTAGCTTTAGGAGCTAGGGTTAGGTTTAATGGTTAGGATTAGGATTAGGGTTAAGGGTTAGGGTAAGGCTTAGGGGTTAGGGTGAAGGTTTAGGGTTTTTGTTAGGCATAGCGTTGGGGTTAGAAGTAAGGGTTACTGTCAGTGTCAGGGTTGTAGATAGGGTTACGGTTAGGGTTAGCGGTTTAGAATTAGGGTTAGGGATTAGGTGTCACAGTGATGACTAGGAGATAGGGTTAGAATTATGGGATAGGGGTTGTTCTCAGGAAATGGGTTATGCATTAACGTTAGGATAAGAGGTTAAAGTTAGGCACACGGTGAGGTTTACGTGTTAAGGGGAGAAATAGGAACAGGGTTGGGTGTTATGTTCAGGGTTAGGGTTATCTGTTAAAGGTATTGTTTATGCTTAGCGCACGGGCCCTGTCTGCATTGGACGGGCGGGGGGAGTTTAGAGGACTGGGATTGTACCCGGGAACCCACTCTATCATACTCTGGGTATTTGCCCTTTTGTTTCATGCAGGAAACAATGGTAGAGCCTCCTTTCACGCATGGCATGGGAGGATTTCAGGCTTTCTAAACTCTAAGAAAGCAAGAAGTCTGAGAATTAGATTTAGGGTTAGGATTCTGGTTAGGGTTAAGGATGAAGTTTAGTGTTAGGGTGAGGGCTTAGGGTTAGGGATTAGGGTTAGGGTTAAAGGTTACTCTTAAGTTTAACGGTTACACTTTGGTTTAGGGTTGAGGTTTACGGTTAGGGTTAAGATGAGGGGTTAGGGTTTGGTACAGGGTTAGGGTTAAGTGTTAGGTTTAGGGTTGAAGATTAGGATTAGGGTTAGGATTAAAGTTTAGCGTGAGAGTTAACGCTTAGGGTTAAGGTTAAGAGTTAGGGTTAGGGTTAGGGTTTGGGTTAGGGTTAGTTTTAGGGTTGGAGTTATGAGCTACGCTTTGTGTTAGAGGATAGGGTTAGGTTTACTGGTCACGGTTAGGGTTACGTTTAGGGGGTAGCATTAGGGTTAGGGTTAGGGATAAGGGATAGGATTAGGGATAAGTGTTGGGCTTAAGGTTAGGGTTTAGTGTTAGGGTTAGCATTAAGGATTAGGGGTAGGGTCAGGGTTAAATGCTTGGGTGCGGGTAATGGTTAGGGTCAGGGTTAAGGTTCACGGATAGGGTTAGTGTTAAGGGTTACGGGTAGGTTTAGGGTTCAGGGTTAGAGTTACCATTAGGGCTTAAGGTTAGGATTAGGCGGTAGGTTAGACTTAGGGTTAGATCTAGGCGTTAGGGTAAGGGCTAGCGTTAGGGTTAAGAGATAGGGTTAGGTTTAATGCTTAGGATTAGGGTTAGGGTTTGGGGTTAAAGTAAGTGTTAGGGGTTAGGCTTAAGGATCCAAGGTTAGGGTTATTTTTAGCTGTAGTGTTAGGGTTAGGGATAAGGGATCCCATTAGCATTAAGGGTCTTCCTTACTGTAGGGTTAAGGGTTAGGCTTAGAGTTAAAGGTTAAGGTTAGGGTCAGTGTTAAGATTTAGGGTGAGGGTTAACGGTTAGGGTAAAGGTTAAGCATTAGGGTTAGGGATTAGTGATTAGGGTTTTTGGTTAGTGTTAGGGTTAGCGGTTAGGAGTTAGTGTTTTATGAAGGGGTATGGTTAGAATTAGGATTGGGGTTAGAGTTAGGGTGAGGTATAGGGGTTAGGTTTAGGGTAAAAGGATAGGATTAGGGTTACGGGTTGGGCTTAGGTTTAGGGTTAGGGTTAGGGTTAGCGGTTTAGAATTAGGGTTAGGGATTAGGTGTCACAGTGATGACTAGGAGATAGGGTTAGAATTATGGGATAGGGGTTGTTCTCAGGAAATGAGTTATGCATTAACGTTAGGATAAGAGGTTAAAGTTAGGCGCACGGTGAGGTTTACGTGTTAAGGGGAGAAATAGGAACAGGGTTGGGTGTTATGTTCAGGGTTAGGGT
>NW_027182868.1:792500-805000 GCF_041146395.1 Eulemur rufifrons | reverse complement strand
GGGTTAAGGATGAAGTTTAGTGTTAGGGTGAGGGCTTAGGGTTAGGGCTTAGGGTTAGGGTTAAAGGTTACTCTTAGGTTTAACGGTTACACTTTGGTTTAGGGTTGAGGTTTACGGTTAGGGTTAAGATGAGGGGTTAGGGTTAGGTACAGGGTTAGGGTTAAGTGTTAGGTTTAGGGTTGAAGATTAGGATTAGGGTTAGGATTAAAGGTTAGCGTGAGAGTTAACGCTTAGGGTTAAGGTTAAGAGTTAGGGGTTAGGGTTAGGTTTAGGGTTCGTTTTAGGGTTAGAGTTATGTGCTATGGTTTGTGTTAGAGGTTAGGGTTAGGTTTACTGGTCACGGTTAGGGTTACGTTTAGGGGTTAGCATTAGGGTTAGGGTTAAGGGATAGGATTAGGGATAAGTGTTGGGCTTAGGGTTAGGGTTTAGTGTTAGGGGTATCATTAAGGATTAGGGGTAGGTTCAGGGTTAAATGCTTGGGTGCGGGTAATGGTTAGGGTCAGGGTTAAGGTTGACGGATAGGGTTAGTGTTAAGGGTTACGGGTAGGTTTAGGGTTCAGGGTTAGAGTTAGCATTAGGGCTTAAGGTTAGGATTAGGCGGTAGGTTAGATTTAGGGTTAGATCTAGGCGTTAGGGTAAGGGCTAGCGTTAGGGTTAAGAGATAGGGTTAGGTTTAATGCTTAGGATTAGGGTTAGGGTTTGGGGTTAAAGTCAGTGTTAGGGGTTAGGTTTAAGGATCAAAGCTTAGGGTTATTTTTAGCTGTAGTGTTAGGGTTAGGGATAAGGGATCCCATTAGCATTAAGGGTCTTCCTTACTGTAGGGTTAAGGGTTAGGCTTAGAGTTAAAGGTTAAATTTAGGGTCAGTGTTAAGATTTAGGGTGAGGGTTTACGGTTAGGGTAAAGGTTAAGCGTTAGGGTTAGGGATTAGTGATTAGGGTTTCTGGTTAGTGTTAGGGTTAGCGGTTAGGAGTTAGTGTTTTATGAAGGGGTATGGTTAGAATTACGATTGGGATTAGAGTTAGGGTGAGGTATAGGGGTTAGGTTTAGGGGTTAGTTTTAGGGTAAAAGGATAGGATTAGGGTTACGGGTTGGGCTTAGGTTTAGGGTTAAAGTTTACTGCTAGGGTTAGGGATAGGGTTCAGGGTTAGCTTTATGGGTTCTGGTTAGGGTTAGGCGTTAGGTTAGTGTCAGGGTTAGGTCTAGTCGTGAGGGTAAGGTTTAGGGTTACCTTTAAGAGCTAGGGTTAGGTTTAATGGTTAGGATTAGGATTAGGGTTAAGGGTTAGGGTAAGGCTTAGGGTTTAGGGTGAAGGGATAGGGTTTTTATTAGGCATAGCGTTGGGGTTAGAAGTAAGGGTTACTGTCAGTGTTAGGGTTGTAGGTAGGGTTACGGTTAGGGTTAGCGGTTTAGAATTAGGGTTAGGGATTAGGTGTCACAGTGATCACTAGGAGATAGGGTTAGAATTATGGGATAGGGGTTGTTCTCAGGAAATGCGTTATGCATTAACGTTAGGATAAGAGGTTAAAGTTAGGCGCACGGTGAGGTTTACGTATTAATTGGAGAAATAGGAACAGGTTTGGGTGTTACGTTCAGGGTTAGGGTTATCTGTTAAAGGTATTGTTTATGCTTAGCGCACGGGCCCTGTCTGCATTAGGCGGGCGGGGGGATTTTAGGGGGCTGGGATTGTACCCGGGAACCCACGCTATCATACTCTGGGTATGGGCGTGTGGGTTTCATGCAGGACACAGTGGTAGAGCCTCCTTTCACGCATGGCATGGGAGGATTGCAGGCTTTCTAAGCTCTAAGAAAGCAAGAAGTCTGAGAATTAGATTTAGGGTTAGGATACTGGTTAGGGTTAAGGATGAAGTTTAGTGTTAGGGTGAGGGCTTAGGGTTAGGGATTAGGGTTAGGGTTAAAGGTTACTCTTAGGTTTAACGGTTACACTTTGGTTTAGGGTTGAGGTTTACGGTTAGGGTTAAGATGAGGGGTTAGGGTTTGGTACAGGGTTAGGGTTAAGTGTTAGGTTTAGGGTTGAAGATTAGGATTAGGGTTAGGATTAAAGGTTAGCGTGAGAGTTAACGCTTAGGGTTAAGGTTAAGAGTTAGGGTTTAGGGTTAGGGTTAGGGTTAGTTTTAGGGTTAGAGTTATGTGCTATGGTTTGTGTTAGAGGTTAGGGTTAGGTTTACTGGTCACGGTTAGGGTTACATTTAGGGGGTAGCATTAGGGTTAGGGTTAGGGTTAAGGGATAGGATTAGGGATAAGTGTTGGGCTTAGGGTTAGGGTTTAATGTTAGGGTTATCATTAAGGATTAGGGGAAGGGTGAGGGTTAAATGCTTGGGTGCGGGTAATGGTTAGGGTCAGGGTTAAGGTTCACGGATAGGGTTAGTGTTAAGGGTTACGGGTAGGTTAGGGTTCAGGGTTAGAGTTAGCATTAGGGCTTAAGGTTAAGATTAGGCGGTAGGTTCGATTTAGGGTTAGATCTAGGCGTTAGGGTAAGGGCTAGCGTTAGGGTTAAGAGATAGGGTTAGGTTTAATGCTTAGGATTAGGGTTAGGTTTTGGGGTTAAAGTAAGTGTTAGGGGTTAGGTTTAAGGATCAAAGCTTAGGGTTATTTTTAGCTGTAGTGTTAGGGTTAGGGATAAGGGATCCCATTAGCATTAAGGGTCTTCCTTCCTGTAGGGTTAAGGGTTAGGCTTAGAGTTAAAGCTTAAGGTTAGGGTCAGTGTTAAGATTTAGGGTGAGGGTTAACGGTTAGGGTAAAGGTTAAGCGTTAGGGTTAGGGATTAGTCATTAGGGTTTTTGGTTAGTGTTAGGGTTAGCGGTTAGGAGTTAGTGTTTTATCAAGGGGTATGGTTAGAATTAGGATTGGGGTTAGAGTTAGGGTGAGGTATAGGGGTTAGGTTTAGGGGTTAGTTTTAGGGTAAAAGGATAGGATTAGGGTTACGGGTTGGGCTTAGGTTTAGGGTTAAAGTTTACTGCTAGGGTTAGGGATAGGGTTCAGGGTTAGCTTTAGGGGTTCTGGTTAGGGTTAGGTGTTAGGTTAGTGTCAGGGTTAGGTCTAGTCGTGAGGGTAAGGTTTAGGGCTAGCTTTAAGAGCTAGGGTTAGGTTTAATGGTTAGGATTAGGATTAGGGTTAAGGGTTAGGGTAAGGCTTAGGGGTTAGGGTGAAGGGTTAGGGTCAAGTGTTAGGGTTTTTGTTAGGCATAGCGTTGGGGTTAGAAGTAAGGGTTACTGTCAGTGTCAGGGTTGTAGGTAGGGTTACGGTTAGGGTTAGCGGTTTAGAATTAGGGTTAGGGATTAGGTGTCACAGTGATCACTAGGAGATAGGGTTAGAATTATGGGATAGGGGTTGTTCTCAGGAAATGCGTTATGCATTAACGTTAGGATAAGAGGTTAAAGTTAGGCGCACGGTGAGGTTTACGTGTTAAGGGGAGAAATAGGAACGGGGTTGGGTGTTACGTTCAGGGTTAGGGTTATCTGTTAAAGGTATTGTTTATGCTTAGCGCACGGGCCCTGTCTGCATTAGGCGGGCGGGGGGAGTTTAGGGGGCTGGGATTGTACCTGGGAACCCACTCTATCATACTCTGGGTATGGGCGTGTGGGTTTCATGCAGGACACAGTGGTAGAGCCTCCTTTCACGCATGGCATGGGAGGATTGCAGGCTTTCTAAACTCTAAGAAAGCAAGAAGTCTGAGAATTAGATTTAGGGTTAGGATTATGGTTAGGGTTAAGGATGAAGTTTAGTGTTAGGGTGAGGGCTTAGGGTTAGGGATTAGGGTTAGGGTTAAAGGTTACTCTTAGGTTTAACGGTTATACTTTGGTTTAGGGTTGAGGTTTACGGTTAGGGTTAAGATGAGGGGTTAGGGTTTGGTACAGGGTTAGGGTTAAGTGTTAGGTTTAGGGTTGAAGATTAGGATTAGGGTTAGGATTAAAGGTTAGCGTGAGAGTTAACGCTTAGGGTTAAGGTTAAGAGTTAGGGTTTAGGGTTAGGGTTAGGGTTAGTTTTAGGGTTAGAGTTATGTGCTATGGTTTGTGTTAGAGGTTAGGGTTAGGTTTACTGGTCACGGTTAGGGTTACATTTAGGGGGTAGCATTAGGGTTAGGGTTAGGGTTAAGGGATATGATTAGGGATAAGTGTTGGGCTTAGGGTTAGGGTTTAATGTTAGGGTTATCATTAAGGATGGGGGGAAGGGTGAGGGTTAAATGCTTGGGTGCGGGTAATGGTTAGGGTCAGCGTTAAGGTTCACGGATAGGGTTAGTGTTAAGGGTTACGGGTAGGTTAGGGTTCAGGGTTAGAGTTAGCATTAGGGCTTAAGGTTAGGATTAGGCGGTAGGTTCGATTTAGGGTTAGATCTAGGCGTTAGGGTAAGGGCTAGCGTTAGGGTTAAGAGATAGGGTTAGGTTTAATGTTTAGGATTAGGGTTAGGGTTTGGGGTTAAAGTAAGTGTTAGGGGTTAGGTTTAAGGATCAAAGCTTAGGGTTATTTTTAGCTGTAGTGTTAGGGTTAGGGATAAGGGATCCCATTAGCATTAAGGGTCTTCCTTCCTGTAGGGTTAAGGGTTAGGCTTAGAGTTAAAGGTTAAGGTTAGGGTCAGTGTTAAGATTTAGGGTGAGGGTTAACAGTTAGGGTAAAGGTTAAGCGTTAGGTTTAGGGATTAGTGATTAGGGTTTTTGGTTAGTGTTAGGGTTAGCGGTTAGGAGTTAGTGTTTTATGAAGGGGTATGGTTAGGGTTAGGGTTAGGGTTAGGGTTAAAGGATAGGATTATGGTTAAGTGTTGGCCTTAGGGTTAGGGTTTAGTGTTAGGGTTATCATTAAGGACTAAGGGTAGGGTCAGGGTTAAATGCCTGGGTGCGGGTAATGGTTAGGGTCAGGGTTAAGGTTCACGGATAGGGTTAGTGTTAAGGGTTACGGGTAGGTTTAGGGTTCAGGGTTAGAGTTAGCATTAGGGCTTATGGTTAGGATTAGGCGGTAGTTTCGATTTAGGGTTAGATCTAGGCGTTCGGGTAAGGGCTAGCGTTAGGGTTAAGAGATAGGGTTAGGTTTAATGCTTAGGATTAGGGTTAGGGTTTGGGGTTAAAGTAAGTGTTAGGGGTTAGGTTTAAGGATGAAAGTTTACTGTTATTTTTAGCTGTAGTGTTAGGGTTACGGAAAAGGGATCCCATTAGCATTAAGGGTCTTCCTTACTGTAGGGTTAAGGGTTAGGCTTAGAGTTAAAGGTTAAGGTTAGGGTCAGTGTTAAGATTTAGGGTGAGGGTTAACGGTTAGGGTAAAGGTTAAGCGTTAGGGTTAGGGATTAGTGATTAGGGTTTTTGGTTAGTGTTAGGGTTAGCGGTTAGGAGTTAGTGTTTTATGAAGGGGTATGGTTAGAATTAGGATTGGGGTTAGAGGTAGGGTGAGGTATAGGGGTTAGGTTTAGGGGTTAGTTTTAGGGTAAAAGGATAGGATTAGGGTTATGGGTTGGGCTTAGGTTTAGGGTTAAAGTTTACTGCTAGGGTTAGGGATAGGGTTCAGGCTTAGCTTTAGGGGTTCTGCTTAGGGTTAGGTGTTAGGTTAGTGTCAGGGTTAGGTCTAGTCGTGAGGGCAAGGTTCTGGGTTATCTTTAAGAGCTAGGGTTAGGTTTAATGGTTAGGATTAGGATTAGGGTTAAGGGTTAGGGTAAGGCTTAGGGGTTAGGGTGCAGGGTTAGGGTTTTTGTTAGGCATAGCGTTGGGGTTAGAAGTAAGGGTTACTGTCAGTGTTAGGGTTGTAGGTAGGGTTACGGTTAGGGTTAGCGGTTTAGAATTAGGGTTAGGGATTAGGTGTCACAGTGATGACTAGGAGATAGGGTTAGAATTATGGGATAGGGGTTGTTCTCAGGAAATGTGTTATGCATTAACGTTAGGATAAGAGGTTAAAGTTAGGCGCACGGTGAGGTTTACGTGTTAAGGGGAGAAATAGGAACAGGGTTGGGTGTTATGTTCAGGGTTAGGGTTATCTGTTAAAGGTATTGTTTATGCTTAGCGCACGGGCCCTGTCTGCATTAGGCGGGCGGGGGGAGTTTAGGGGGCTGGGATTGTACCCGGGAACCCACTCTATCATACTCTGGGTATGGGCCCGTGGGTTTCATGCAGGACACAGTGGTAGAGCCTCCTTTGACGCATGGCATGGGAGGATTGAGGCTTTCTAAACTCTAAGAAAGCAAGAAGTCTGAGAATTAGATTTAGGGTTAGGATTATGGTTAGGGTTAAGGATGAATTTTAGTGTTAGGGTGAGGGCTTAGGGTTAGGGATTAGGGTTAGGGTTAAAGGTTACTCTTAGGTTTAACGGTTACACTTTGGTTTCGGGTTGAGGTTTACGGTTAGGGTTAAGATGAGGGGTTAGGGTTTGGTACAGGGTTAGGGTTAAGTGTTAGGTTTAGGGTTGAAGATTAGGATTAGGGTTAGGATTAAAGGTTAGCGTGAGAGTTAACGCTTAGGGTTAAGGTTAAGAGTTAGGGTTTAGGGTTAGGGTTAGTTTTAGGGTTAGAGTTATGTGCTATGGTTTGTGTTAGAGGTTAGGGTTAGGATTACTGGTGACGGTTAGGGTTACGTTTAGGGGTTAGCATTAGGGTTAGGGTTAAGGGATAGGATTAGGGTTAAGTGTTAGGCTTAAGGTTAGGGTTTAGTGTTAGGGTTATCATTAAGGATTAGGGTTAGGGTCAGGGTTAAATGCTTGGGTGCGGGTAATGGTTAGGGTCAGGGTTAAGGTTCACGGATAGGGTTAGTGTTAAGGGTTATGGGTAGGTTTAGGGTTCAGGGTTAGAGTTAGCATTAGGGCTTAAGGTTAGGATTAGGCGGTAGGTTATATTTAGGGTTAGATCTAGGCGTTAGGGTAAGGGCTAGCGTTAGGGTTAAGAGATAGGTTTAGGTTTAATGCTTAGCATTAGGGTTAGGGTTTGGGGTTAAAGTAAGTGTTAGGGGTTAGGTTTAAGGATCAAATGTTAGGGTTATTTTTAGCTGTAGTGTTAGGGTTACGGATAAGGGATCGCATTAGCATTAAGGGTCTTCCTTACTGTAGGGTTAAGGGTTAGGCTTAGAGTTAAAGGTTAAGGTTAGGGTCAGTGTTAAGATTTAGGGTGAGGGTTAACGGTTAGGGTAAAGGTTAAGCGTTAGGGTTAGGGATTAGTGATTAGGGTATTTGGTTAGTGTTAGGGTTAGCGGTTAGGAGTTAGTGTTTTATGAAGGGGTATGGTTAGAATTAGGATTGGGGTTAGAGTTAGGGTGAGGTAAAGGGGTTAGGTTTTGGGGTTAGTTTTAGGGTAAAAGGATAGGATTAGGGTTACGGGTTGGGCTTAGGTTTAGGGTTAAAGTTTACTGCTAGGGTTAGGGATAGGGTTCAGGGTTAGCTTTAGGGGTTCTGGTTAGGGTTAGGTGTTAGGTTAGTGTCAGGGTTAGGTCTAGTCGTGAGGGTAAGGTTTAGGGTTAGCTTTAAGAGCTAGGGTTAGGTTTAATGGTTAGGATTAGGATTAGGGTTAAGGGTTAGGGTAAGGCTTAGGGGTTAGGGTGAAGGGTTAGGGTCAAGGGTTAGGGTTTTTGTTAGGCATAGCGTTGGGGTTAGAAGTAAGGGTTACTGTCAGTGTCAGGGTTGTAGGTAGGGTTACGGTTAGGGTTAGCGGTTTGGAATTAGGGTTAGGGATTAGGTGTCACAGTGATGACTAGGAGATAGGGTTTGAATTATGGGATAGGGGTTGTTCTCAGGAAATGGGTTATGCATTAACGTTAGGATAAGAGGTTAAAGTTAGGCGCACGGTGAGGTTTACGTGTTAAGGGGAGAAATAGGAACAGGGTTGGGTGTTATGTTCAGGGTTAGGGTTATCTGTTAAAGGTATTGTTTATGCTTAGCGCACGGGCCCTGTCTGTATTAGGCGGGCGGGGGGAGTTTAGGGGGCTGGGATTGTACCCGGGAACCCACTCTATCATACTCTGGGTATGGGCCCGTGGGTTTCATGCAGGACACAGTGGTAGAGCATCCTTTGACGCATGGCATGGGAGGATTGAGGCTTTCTAAACTCTAAGAAAGCAAGAAGTCTGAGAATTAGATTTAGGGTTAGGATTCTGGTTAGGGTTAAGGATGAAGTTTAGTGTTAGGGTGAGGGCTTAGGGTTAGGGATTAGGGTTAGGGTTAAAGGTTACTCTTAATTTTAACGGTTGCACTTTGGTTTCAGGTTGAGGTTTACGGTTAGGGTTAAGATGAGGGGTTAGGGTTAGGTACAGGGTTAGGGTTAAGTGTTAGGTTTAGGGTTGAAGATTAGGATTAGGGTTAGGATTAAAGGTTAGCGTGAGAGTTAACGCTTAGGGTTAAGGTTAAGAGTTAGGGTTTAGGGTTAGGGTTAGGGTTAGGGTTAGTTTTAGGGTTAGAGTTATGTGCTATGGTTTGTGTTAGAGGTTAGGGTTAGGTTTACTGGTGACGGTTATGATTACATTTAGGGTTAGCATTAGGGTTAGGGTTAGGGTTAAGGGATTGGATTAGGGTTAAGTGTTGGGCTTAGGGTTAGGGTTTAGTGTTTGTGTTTTCATTATGGACTAGGGGTAGGGTCAGGGTTAAATGCTTGGGTGCGGGTAATGGTTAGGGTCAGGGTTAAGGTTCACGGATAGGGTTAGTGTTAAGGGTTATGGGTAGGTTTAGGGTTCAGGGTTAGAGTTAGCATTAGGGCTTAAGGTTAGGATTAGGCGGTAGGTTAGATTTAGGGTTAGATCTAGGCGTTAGGGTAAGGGCTATCGTTAGGGTTAAGAGATAGGGTTAGGTTTAATGCTTAGCATTAGGGTTAGGGTTTGGGGTTAAAGTAAGTGTTAGGGGTTAGGTTTAAGGATCAAAGGTTAGGGTTATTTTTAGCTGTAGTGTTAGGGTTAGGGATAAGGGATCCCATTAGCATTAATGGTCTTCCTTACTGTAGGGTTAAGGGTTAGGCTTAGAGTTAAAGGTTAAGGTTAGGGTCAGTGTTAAGATTTAGGGTGAGGGTTAACGGTTAGGGTAAAGGTTAAGCGTTAGGGTTACGGATTAGTGATTAGGGTTTTTGGTTCGTGTTAGGGTTAGCGGTAAGAAGTTAGTGTTTGATGAAGGGGTATGGTTAGAATTAGGATTAGGGTTAGAGTTAGGGTGAGGTATAGGGGTTAGGTTTAGGGGTTAGTTTTAGGGTAAAAGGATAGGATTAGGGTTACGGGTTGGGCTTAGGTTTAGGGTTAAAGTTTACTGCTAGGGTTAGGGATAGGGTTCAGGGTTAGCTTTAGGGGTTCTGGTTAGGGTTAGGTGTTAGGTTAGTGTCAGGATTAGGTCTAGTCGTGAGGGTAAGGTTTAGGGTTAGCTTTAAGAGCTAGGGTTAGGTTTAATGGTTAGGATTAGGATTAGGGTTAAGGGTTAGGGTAAGGCTTAGGGGTGAGGGTGAAGGGTTAGGGTCAAGGGTTAGGGTTTTTGTTAGGCATAGCGTTGGGGTTAGAAGTAAGGGTTACTGTCAGTGTTAGGGTTGTAGGTAGGGTTACGGTTAGGGTTAGCGGTTTAGAATTAGGGTTAGGGATTAGGTGTCACAGTGATGACTAGGAGATAGGGTTAGAATTATGGGATAGGGGTTGTTCTCAGGAAATGGGTTATGCATTAACGTTAGGATAAGAAGTTAAAGTTAGGGGTCGGGCGCAGTGGCTCACGCCTGTAATCCTAGCACTCTGGGAGGCCGAGGTGGGCGGATCGCTGGAGCTCAGGAGTTCGAGACCAGCCTGAGCAAGAGCGAGACCGCACCTCTACTAAAAATAGAAAGAAATTATATCGACAGCTGAAAATATATATAGAAAAAATTAGCCGGGCATGGTGGCGCATGCCTGTAGTCCCAGCTACTCGGGAGGCTGACACAGGAGGATCGCTTGAGCTCAGGAGTTTGAGGTTGCTGTGAGCTAGGCTGACGCAACGGCACTCACTCTAGCCTGGGCAACAGAGTGAGACTCTGTCTAAAAAAAAAAAATAAATAAATAAATAAATAAATAAAAGAGGTTAAAGTTAGGCACACGGTGAGGTTTACGTGTTAAGGGGAGAAATAGGAACAGGGTTGGGTGTTATGTTCAGGGTTAGGGTTATCTGTTAAAGGTATTGTTTGTGCTTAGCGCACGGGCCCTGTCTGCATTAGGCGGGCGGGGGGAGTTTAGGGGGCTGGGATTGTACCCGGGAACCCACTCTATCATACTCTGGGTATGGGCCCGTGGGTTTCATGCAGGACACAGTGGTAGAGCCTCCTTTCACGCATGGCATGGGAGGATGGCAGGCTTTCTAAACTCTAAGAAGGCAAGAAGTCTCACAATTAGATTTAGGGTTAGGATTATGGTTAGGGTTAAGGATGAAGTTTAGTGTTAGGGTGAGGGCTTAGGGTTAGGGATTAGGGTTAGGGTTAAAGGTTACTCTTAGGTTTAACGGTTACACTTTGGTTTAGGGTTGAGGTTTACGGTCAGGGTTAAGATGAGGGGTTAGTGTTAGGTACAGGGTTAGGGTTAAGTGTTAGGTTTAGGGTTGAAGATTAGGATTAGGGTTAGGATTAAAGGTTAGCGTGAGAGTTAACGGTTAGGGTTAAGGTTAAGAGTTAGGGTTTAGGGTTAGGGTTAGGGTTAGTTTAGGGTTAGAGTTATGTGCTATGGTTTGTGTTAGAGGTTAGGGTTAGGTTTACTGGTCACGGTTATGATTACGTTTAGGGGTTAGCATTAGGGTTAGGGTTAGGGTTAGGGTTAAGGGATAGGATTAGGGTTAAGTGTTGGGTTTAGGGTTAGGGTTTAGTGTTAGGGTTATCATTATGGACTAGGGGTAGGGTCAGGGTTAAATGCTTGGGTGGGGGTAATGGTTAGGGTCAGGGTTAAGGTTCACGGATAGGGTTAGTGTTAAGGGTTACGGGTAGGTTTAGGGTTCAGGGTTAGAGTTAGCATTAGGGCTTAAGGTTAGGATTAGGCGGTAGGTTTGATTTAGGGTTAGATCTAGGCGTTAGGGTAAGGGCTAGCGTTAGGGTTAAGAGATAGGGTTAGGTTTAATGCTTAGCATTAGGGTTAGGGTTTGGGGTTAAAGTAAGTGTTAGGGGTTAGGTTTAAGGATCAAAGGTTAGGGTTATTTTTAGCTGTAGTGTTAGGGTTAGGGATAAGGGATCCCATTAGCATTAAGGGTCTTCCTTACTGTAGGGTTAAGGGTTAGGCTTAGAGTTAAAGTTTAAGGTTAGGGTCAGGGTTAAGATTTAGGGTGAGGGTTAACGGTTAGGGTAAAGGTTAAGCGTTAGGGTTAGGGATTAGTGATTAGGGTTTTTGGTTAGTGTTAGGCTTAGCGGTTAGGAGTTAGTGTTTTATGAAGGGGTATGGTTAGAATTAGGATTGGGGTTAGAGTTAGGGTGAGGTATAAGGGTTAGGATTAGGGGTTAGTTTTAGGGTAAAAGGATAGGATTAGGGTTACGGGTTGGGCTTAGGTTTAGGGTTAAAGTTTACTGCTAGGGTTAGGGATAGGGTTCAGGGTTAGCTTTAGGGGTTCTGGTTAGGGTTAGGTGTTAGGTTAGTGTCAGGGTTAGGTCTAGTCGTGAGGGTAAGGTTTAGGGTTAGCTTTAAGAGCTAGGGTTAGGTTTAATGGTTAGGATTAGGATTAGGGATAAGGGTTAGGGTAAGGCTTGGGGGTTAGGGTGAAGGGTTAGGGTCAAGGGTTGGGGTTTTTGTTAGGCATAGCGTTGGGGTTAGAAGTAAGGGTTACTGTCAGTGTTAGGGTTGTAGGTAGGGTTACGGTTAGGGTTAGTGGTTTAGAATTAGAGTTAGGGATTAGGTGTCACAGTGATGACTAGGAGATAGGGTTAGAATTATGGGATGGGGTTGTTCTCACGAAATGGGTTATGCATTAACGTTAGGATAAGAGGTTAAAGTTAGGCTCACGGTGAGGTTTACGTGTTAAGGGGAGAAATAGGAACAGGGTTGGGTGTTATGTTCAGGGTTAGGGTTATCTGTTAAAGGTATTGTTTATGCTTAGAACACGGGCGCTGTCTGCATTAGGCGGGCGGGGGGAGCTTAGGGGGTTGGGATTGTACCCGGGAACCCACTCTATCATACTCTGTGTATGGGCGCGTGGGTTTCATGCAGGACACAGTGGTAGAGCCACCTTTCACGCATGGCATGGGAGGATTGCAGGCTTTCTAAACTCTAAGAAAGCAAGAAGTCTGAGAATTAGATTTAGGGTTAGGATTCTGGTTAGGGTTAAGGATGAAGTTTAGTGTTAGGGTGAGGGCTTAGGGTTAGGGATTAGGGTTAGGGTTAAAGGTTACTCTTAGGTTTAACGGTTACACTTTGGTTTAGGGTTGAGGTTTACGGTTAGGGTTAAGATGAGGGGTTAGGGTTTGGTACAGGGTTAGGGTTAAGTGTTAGGTTTAGTGTTGAAGATTAGGATTAGGGTTAGGATTAATGGTTAGCGTGAGACTTAACGCTTAGGGTTAAGTTTAAGAGTTAGGGTTTAGGGTTAAGTTTAGGGTTAGGGTTAGTTTTAGGGTTAGA
>NW_027182868.1:752500-757500 GCF_041146395.1 Eulemur rufifrons | reverse complement strand
GGTTATATTTAGGGTTAGATCTAGGCGTTAGGGTAAGGGCTAGCGTTAGGGTTAAGAGATAGGGTTAGGTTTAATGCTTAGGATTAGGGTTAGGGTTTGGGGTTAAAGTAAGTGTTAGGGGTTAGGTTTAAGGATCCAAGGTTAGGGTTATTTTTAGCTGTAGTGTTAGGGTTAGGGATAAGGGATCCCATTAGCATTAAGGGTCTTCCTTACTGTAGGGTTAAGGGTTAGGCTTAGAGTTAAAGGTTAAGGTTAGGGTCAGTGTTAAGATTTAGGGTGAGGGTTAACGGTTAGGGTAAAGGTTAAGCGTTAGGGTTAGGGATTAGTGATTAGGGTTTTTGGTTAGTGTTAGGGTTAGCGGTTAGGAGTTATTGTTTTATGAAGGGGTATGGTTAGAATTAGGATTGGGGTTAGAGTTAGCGTGAGGTGTAGGGGTTAGGTTTAGGGGTTAGTTTTAGGGTAAAAGGATAGGATTAGGGTTACGGGTTGGGCTTAGGTTTAGGGTTAAAGTTTACTGCTAGGGTTAGGGATAGGGTTCAGGGTTAGCTTTAGGGGTTCTGGTTACGGTTAGGTGTTAGGGTTAGGGTTAGGGGTTAGGGTTAGGGTTAGGTTAGGGTTAGGGGTAGGGTTAGGGTTAGGGTTAAGCTTTAGGGTTATGGTTAGGGTTAGGGGTTATGTTAAGGGTTAGGGGTTAGGGTTAGGGTTTAGGGTTAGGGTTAGGGTTGGGTTAAGGATAGGGTTATGGGTTGCGGTTAGGGATAGGGTTGGGTTGGGGTTGGGGTTGGGGTTAGGGTTAGGCGTAGGGGTAGTGTAAGGGGTAGGGGTAGGGGTAGGGTTAGGGTTAGGGTAGGGGTTAGGGTTAGGGGTTAGGGGTTAGGGTTAGGGATAGGGTAGGGTAGGATAGGGTTAAGGGTTAAGGTTATGGTTTAGGGTTAGGTTAGGGTTAGGGTTAGGGGTTAGGGCTAGGGATAGGGCTAGGGCTAGGGCTAGGAGTTAGGTTTAGGGTTAGGGGTTAGGGTTAGGGTTAGGGGTTAGGGTTAGGGCTAGGGCTAGGGCTAGGGTTAGGGTCAAGGTCAGGGTCAGGGGTCAGTGTCAGGGTCAGGGGTTAGGGTTAGGGGTTAGGGTTAGGGTTAGGGGTTAGGGTTAGGTTTAGGGGTTAGGGTTAGGGTAGGGGTTAGGCGTTAGGGTTAGGGGTTAGGGTAATGGTAAGGGGTTAGGGTTAGGGTTAGGGGTTAGGGTTAGGAGTTAGGGGTTAGGGTTAAGGTCAGGGTCAGGGTCAGGGGTTAGGGTTAGGGTTACGGGTTAGGGTTACGCTTAGGGTTTAGGGGTTAAGGTTAGGGGTTAGGGTTAG
Organism: Eulemur rufifrons; assembly: GCF_041146395.1. Lineage (NCBI taxonomy): Eukaryota > Metazoa > Chordata > Mammalia > Primates > Lemuridae > Eulemur > Eulemur rufifrons. Next base: position 756,149 of record NW_027182868.1, on the reverse strand, counting down.
GGTTAGGGTTAGGGCTCGGGCTAGGGCTAGGCCTAGGGTTAGGGTTAGAGGTTAGGTTTAGGGCTAGGGCTAGGGCTAGGGGTTAGGGTTAGGGTTAGGGCTTAGGGGTTAGGGTTAGGGGTTAGGGTTAGGGTTAGGGGTTAGGGTTAGGGTTAGGGGTAGGGTTAGGGTTAGGGGTTAGGGTTAGGGGTTAGGGTTAGGGTTAGGGGTTAGGGTTAGGGGTTAGGGTTAGGGTTAAGGGATAGGGTTAGGGTTAGGGGTTAGGGTTAGGGGTTAGGGTTAGGGCTAGGGTTAGGGTTAGGGTTTAGGGTTAAGGTTAGGGGTTAGGGTTATGGTTAGGGGTTAGGGTTAGGGTTTGGGTTAGGGTTTGGGTTAGGGATAGGGTTAGGGTTAGGGGTTAGGGTTAGGGGTTAGGGTTAGGGTTAGGGTTGGGGTTAGGGTTAGGGGTTAGGGTTAGGGTTAGGGTTAAGGGTTAGGGTTAGGGGTTAGGGTTAGGGTTAGGGTTGGGGTTGGGGTTAGGGGTTAGAGTTAGGGTTAGGAGTTAGGGTTAGGGTTAGGGGTTAGGGTTAGCGTTAGGGTTAGGTTAGGGTTAGGGTTAAGGGATAGGATTAGTGTTAAGTGTTGGGCTTAGGGTGAGGGTTTAGTGTTAGGGTTATCATTAAGGATTAGGGTTAGGGTCAGGGTTAAATGCTTGGGTGCGGGTAATAGTTAGGGTCAGGGTTAAGATTCACGGATAGGGTTAGTGTTAAGGGTTACGGGTAGGTTTAGGGTTCAGGGTTAGAGTTACCATTAGGGCTTAAGGTTAGGATTAGGCGGTAGGTTATATTTAGGGTTAGATCTAGGCGTTAGGGTAAGGGGTAGCGTTAGGGTTAAGAGATAGGATTAGGTTTAATGCTTAGGATTAGGGTTAGGGTTTGGGTTTAAAGTAAGTGTTAGGGGTTAGGTTTAAGGATCAAAGGTTAGGGTTATTTTTAGCTGTACTGTTAGGGTTACGGATAAGGGATCCCATTAGCATTAAGGGTCTTCCTTACTGTAGGATTAAGGGTTAGGCTTAGAGTTAAAGGTTAAGGTTAGGGTCAGTGTTAAGATTTAGAGGGAGGGTTAACAGTTAGGGTAAAGGTTAAGCGTTAGGGTTAGGGATTAGTGATTAGGGTTTTTGGTTAGTGTTAGGGTTAGCGGTTAGGAGTTAGTGTTTTATGAAGGGGTATGGTTAGAATTAGGATTGGGGTTAGAGTTAGGGTGAGGTTTAGGTGTTAGGTTTAGGGGTTAGTTTTAGGGTAAAAGGATAGGATTAGGGTTACGGGTTGGGCTTAGGTTTAAGGTTAAAGTTTACTGCTAGGGTTAGGGATAGGGTTCAGGGTTAGCTTTAGGGGTTCTGGTTAGGGTTAGGTGTTAAGTTAGTGTCAGGGTTAGGTCTAGTCCTTAGGGTAAGGTTTAGGGTTAGCTTTAAGAGCTAGGGTTAGGTTTAATGGTTAGGATTAGGATTAGGGTTAAGGGTTAGGGTAAGGCTTAGGGGTTAGGGTGAAGGGTTAGGGTCAAGGGTTAGGGTTTTTGTTAGGCATAGCGTTGGGGTTAGAAGTAAGGGTTACTGTCAGTGTTAGGGTTGTAGGTAGGGTTACAGTTAGGGTTAGCGGTTTAGAATTAGGGTTAGGGATTAGGTGTCACAGTGATGACTAGGAGATAGGGTTAGAATTATGGGATAGGGGTTGTTCTCAGGAAATGCGTTATGCATTAACGTTAGGATAAGAGGTTAAAGTTAGGCGCACGGTGAGGTGTACGTGTTAAGGGGAGAAATAGGAACAGGGTTGGGTGTTATGTTCAGGGTTAGGGTTATCTGTTAAAGGTATTGTTTATGCTTAGCGCACGTGCCCTGTCTGCATTAGGCGGGCGGGGGGAGTTTAGGGGGCTGGGATTGTACCCGGGAACCCACTCTATCATACTCTGGGTATGGGCCCGTGGGTTTCATGCAGGACACAGTGGTAGAGCCTCCTTTCACGCATGGCATGGGAGGATTGCAGGCTTTCTAAACTCTAAGAAAGCAAGAAGTCTGAGAATGAGATTTATGTTGGATTATGGTTAGGGTTAAGGATGAAGTTTAGTGTTAGGGTGAGGGATTAGGGTTAGGGGTTAGGGTTAGGGTTAGGGTTAGGGTTAGGGTTAAAGATTACTCTTAGGTTTAACGGTTACACTTTGGTTTAGGGTTGAGGTTTACCGTTAGGGTTAAGATGAGCGGTTAGGGTTTGGTACAGGGTTAGGGTTAAGTGTTAGGTTTAGGGTTGAAGATTAGGATTAGGGTTAGGATTAAAGGTTAGCGTGAGAGTTAACGCTTAGGGTTAAGGTTAAGAGTTAGGGTTTATGGTTAGGGTTAGTGTTAGGGTTAGTTTTAGGGTTAGAGTTATGTGCTATGATTTGTGTTAGAGGTTAGGGTTAGCTTTACTGGGCACGGATAGGGTTACGTTTAGGGGTTAGCATTAGGGTTAGGGTTAGGGTTAAGGGATAGGATTAGGGTTAAGTTTTGGGGTTAGGGTTAGGGTTTAGTCTTAGGGTTAGCATTAAGGATTAGGGTTAGGGTCAGGGTTAAATGCTTGGGTGCGGGTAATGGTTAGGGTCAGGGTTAAGGTTCACGGATAGGGTTAGTGTTAAGGGTTACGGGTAGGTTTAGGGTTCAGGGTTAGAGTTAGCATTAGGACTTAAGTTTAGGATTAGGCGGTAGGTTAGATTTAGGGTTAGATCTAGGCGTTAGGGTAAGGGCTAGGGTTAGGGTTAAGAGATAGGGTTAGGTTTAATGCTTAGGATTAGGGTTAGGGTTTGGGGTTAAAGTAAGTGTTAGGGGTTAGGTTTAAGGATCCAAGGTTAGGGTTACTTTTAGCTGTAGTGTTAGGGTTAGGGATAAGGGATCCCATTAGCATTAAGGGTCTTCCTTCCTGTAGGGTTAAGGGTTAGGCTTAGAGTTAAAGGTTAAGGTTAGGGTCAGTGTTAAGATTTAGGGTGAGGGTTAACGGTTAGGGTAAAGTTTAAGTGTTAGGGTTAGGGATTAGTGATTAGGGTTTTTGGTTAGTGTTAGGGTTAGCGGTTAGGAGTTAGTGTTTTATGAAGGGGTATGGTTAGAATTAGGATTGGGGTTAGAGTTAGGGTGAGGTATAGGGGTTAGGTTTAGGGGTTAGTTTTAGGGTAAAAGGATAGGATTAGGGTTACGGGTTGGGCTTAGGTTTAGGGTTAAAGTTTACTGCTAGGGTTAGGGATAGGGTTCAGGGTTAGCTTTAGGGGTTCTGGTTAGGGTTAGGTGTTAGGTTAGTGTCAGGGTTAGGTCTAGTCGTAAGGGTAAAGTTTAGGGTTAGCTTTAAGAGCTAGGGTTAGGTTTAATGGTTAGGATTAGGATTAGGGTTAAGGGTTAGGGTAAGGCTTAGGGGTTAGGGTGAAGGGATAGGGTCAAGGGTTAGGGTTTTTGTTAGGGTCATGGTCAGGGTCAGGGGTTAGGGGTTAGGGTTAGGATTAGGGGTTAGGGTTAGGGTTAGGGGTTAGGGTTAGTGTTAGGGGTTAGGGTTAGGGTTAGGGTTAGGGGGTTAGGGTTATGGTTGGGGTTGGGGTTAGGGTTAGGTTTAGCGGTTAGGGTTAGGGTTAGGGGTTAAGGTTAGGGTTAGGGTTCGGG
>NW_027182868.1:720000-727500 GCF_041146395.1 Eulemur rufifrons | reverse complement strand
AGGGGTTAGGGGTTAGGGTTAGGGCTAGGGTTAGGGTCAGGGTCAGGGTCAGAGGTCAGGGTCAGGGTCAGGGGTAAGGGTTAGGGGTTAGGGTTAGGGTTAGGGGTTAGGGTTGGGGTTAAGGTTAGGGCTTAGGGTTAGGGTTAGGGGTTAGGGTTAGGGGTTAGGGTTCGGGTTGGGGTTGGGGTTAGGGGTTAGAGTTAGGGTTAGGGGTTAGGGTTAGGGTTAGGGGTTAGGGTTAGGGTTAGGGTTAGGTTTGGGTTAGGGTTAAGGGATAGGATTAGGGTTAAGTGTTGGGCTTAGGGTGAGGGTTTAGTGTTAGGGTTATCATTAAGGATTAGGGTTAGGGTCAGGGTTAAATGCTTGGGTTCGGGTAATAGTTAGGGTCAGGGTTAAGATTCACGGATAGGGTTAGTGTTAAGGGTTACGGGTACGTTTAGGGTTCAGGGTTAGAGTTACCATTAGTGCTTAAGGTTAGGATTAGGCGGTAGGTTATATTTAGGGTTAGATCTAGGCGTTAGGGTAAGGGCTAGCGTTAGGGTTAAGAGATAGGGTTAGGTTTAATGCTTAGGATTAGGGTTAGGGTTTGGGGTTAAAGTAAGTGTTAGGGGTTAGGTTTAAGGATCCAAGGTTAGGGTTATTTTTAGCTGTAGTGTTAGGGTTAGGGATAAGGGATCCCATTAGCATTAAGGGTCTTCCTTACTGTAGGATTAAGGGTTAGGCTTAGAGTTAAAGGTTAAGGTTAGGGTCAGTGTTAAGATTTAGGGTGAGGGTTAACGGTTAGGGTAAAGGTTAAGCGTTAGGGTTAGGGATTAGTGATTAGGGTTTTTGGTTAGTGTTAGGGTTAGCGGTTAGGAGTTATTGTTTTATGAAGGGGTATGGTTAGAATTAGGATTGGGGTTAGAGTTAGCGTGAGGTGTAGGGGTTAGGTTTAGGGGTTAGTTTTAGGGTAAAAGGATAGGATTAGGGTTACGGGTTGGGCTTAGGTTTAGGGTTAAAGTTTACTGCTAGGGTTAGGGATAGGGTTCAGGGTTAGCTTTAGGGGTTCTGGTTACGGTTAGGTGTTAGGGTTAGGGTTAGGGGTTAGGGTTAGGGTTAGGTTAGGGTTAGGGGTAGGGTTAGGGTTAGGGTTAAGCGTTAGGGTTATGGTTAGGGTTAGGGGTTATGTTAAGGGTTAGGGGTTAGGGTTAGGGTTTAGGGTTAGGGTTAGGGTTGGGTTAGGGATAGGGTTATGGGTTGCGGTTAGGGATAGGGTTGGGTTGGGGTTGGGTTTGGGGTTAGGGTTAGGCGTAGGGGTAGTGTAAGGGGTAGGGGTAGGGGTAGGGTTAGGGTTAGGGTAGGGGTTAGGGTTAGGGGTTAGGGGTTAGGGTTAGGGATAGGGTAGGGTAGGATAGGGTTAAGGGTTAAGGTTATGGTTTAGGGTTAGGTTAGGGTTAGGGTTAGGGGTTAGGGCTAGGGATAGGGCTAGGGCTAGGGCTAGGAGTTAGGTTTAGGGTTAGGGGTTAGGGTTAGGGTTAGGGGTTAGGGTTAGGGCTAGGGCTAGGGCTAGGGTTAGGGTCAAGGTCAGGGTCAGGGGTCAGTGTCAGGGTCAGGGGTTAGGGTTAGGGGTTAGGGTTAGGGTTAGGGGTTAGGGTTAGGTTTAGGGGTTAGGGTTAGGGTAGGGGTTAGGCGTTAGGGTTAGGGGTTAGGGTCAGGGTAAGGGGTTAGGGTTAGGGTTAGGGGTTAGGGTTAGGAGTTAGGGGTTAGGGTTAAGGTCAGGGTCAGGGTCAGGGGTTAGGGTTAGGGTTACGGGTTAGGGTTACGCTTAGGGTTTAGGGGTTAAGGTTAGGGGTTAGGGTTAGGGTTAGGGTTAGGGCTCGGGCTAGGGCTAGGCCTAGGGTTAGGGTTAGGGGTTAGGTTTAGGGCTAGGGCTAGGGCTAGGGGTTAGGGTTAGGGTTAGGGCTTAGGGGTTAGGGTTAGGGGTTAGGGTTAGGGTTAGGGGTTAGGGTTAGGGTTAGGGGTAGGGTTAGGGTTAGGGGTTAGGGTTAGGGGTTAGGGTTAGGGTTAGGGGTTAGGGTTAGGGGTTAGGGTTAGGGTTAAGGGATAGGGTTAGGGTTAGGGGTTAGGGTTAGGGGTTAGGGTTAGGGCTAGGGTTAGGGTTAGGGTTTAGGGTTAAGGTTAGGGGTTAGGGTTATGGTTAGGGGTTAGGGTTAGGGTTTGGGTTAGGGTTTGGGTTAGGGATAGGGTTAGGGTTAGGGGTTAGGGTTAGGGGTTAGGGTTAGGGTTAGGGTTGGGGTTAGGGTTAGGGGTTAGGGTTAGGGTTAGGGTTAAGGGTTAGGGTTAGGGGTTAGGGTTAGGGTTAGGGTTGGGGTTGGGGTTAGGGGTTAGAGTTAGGGTTAGGAGTTAGGGTTAGGGTTAGGGGTTAGGGTTAGCGTTAGGGTTAGGTTAGGGTTAGGGTTAAGGGATAGGATTAGTGTTAAGTGTTGGGCTTAGGGTGAGGGTTTAGTGTTAGGGTTATCATTAAGGATTAGGGTTAGGGTCAGGGTTAAATGCTTGGGTGCGGGTAATAGTTAGGGTCAGGGTTAAGATTCACGGATAGGGTTAGTGTTAAGGGTTACGGGTAGGTTTAGGGTTCAGGGTTAGAGTTAGCATTAGGGCTTAAGGTTAGGATTAGGCGGTAGGTTATATTTAGGGTTAGATCTAGGCGTTAGGGTAAGGGGTAGCGTTAGGGTTAAGAGATAGGATTAGGTTTAATGCTTAGGATTAGGGTTAGGGTTTGGGTTTAAAGTAAGTGTTAGGGGTTAGGTTTAAGGATCAAATGTTAGGGTTATTTTTAGCTGTAGTGTTAGGGTTAGGGATAAGGGATCCCATTAGCATTAAGGGTCTTCCTTACTGTAGGATTAAGGGTTAGGCTTAGAGTTAAAGGTTAAGGTTAGGGTCAGTGTTAAGATTTAGAGGGAGGGTTAACAGTTAGGGTAAAGGTTAAGCGTTAGGGTTAGGGATTAGTGATTAGGGTTTTTGGTTAGTGTTAGGGTTAGCGGTTAGGAGTTAGTGTTTTATGAAGGGATATGGTTAGAATTAGGATTGGGGTTAGAGTTAGGGTGAGGTTTAGGTGTTGGGTTTAGGGGTTAGTTTTAGGGTAAAAGGATAGGATTAGGGTTACGGGTTGGGCTTAGGTTTAAGGTTAAAGTTTACTGCTAGGGTTAGGGATAGGGTTCAGGGTTAGCTTTAGGGGTTCTGGTTAGGGTTAGGTGTTAAGTTAGTGTCAGGGTTAGGTCTAGTCCTTAGGGTAAGGTTTAGGGTTAGCTTTAAGAGCTAGGGTTAGGTTTAATGGTTAGGATTAGGATTAGGGTTAAGGGTTAGGGTAAGGCTTAGGGGTTAGGGTGAAGGGTTAGGGTCAAGGGTTAGGGTTTTTGTTAGGCATAGCGTTGGGGTTAGAAGTAAGGGTTACTGTCAGTGTTAGGGTTGTAGGTAGGGTTACAGTTAGGGTTAGCGGTTTAGAATTAGGGTTAGGGATTAGGTGTCACAGTGATGACTAGGAGATAGGGTTAGAATTATGGGATAGGGGTTGTTCTCAGGAAATGCGTTATGCATTAACGTTAGGATAAGAGGTTAAAGTTAGGCGCACGGTGAGGTGTACGTGTTAAGGGGAGAAATAGGAACAGGGTTGGGTGTTATGTTCAGGGTTAGGGTTATCTGTTAAAGGTATTGTTTATGCTTAGCGCACGTGCCCTGTCTGCATTAGGCGGGCGGGGGGAGTTTAGGGGGCTGGGATTGTACCCGGGAACCCACTCTATCATACTCTGGGTATGGGCCCGTGGGTTTCATGCAGGACACAGTGGTAGAGCCTCCTTTCACGCATGGCATGGGAGGATTGCAGGCTTTCTAAACTCTAAGAAAGCAAGAAGTCTGAGAATGAGATTTATGTTGGATTATGGTTAGGGTTAAGGATGAAGTTTAGTGTTAGGGTGAGGGATTAGGGTTAGGGGTTAGGGTTAGGGTTAGGGTTAGGGTTAGGGTTAAAGATTACTCTTAGGTTTAACGGTTACACTTTGGTTTAGGGTTGAGGTTTACCGTTAGGGTTAAGATGAGCGGTTAGGGTTTGGTACAGGGTTAGGGTTAAGTGTTAGGTTTAGGGTTGAAGATTAGGATTAGGGTTAGGATTAAAGGTTAGCGTGAGAGTTAACGCTTAGGGTTAAGGTTAAGAGTTAGGGTTTATGGTTAGGGTTAGTGTTAGGGTTAGTTTTAGGGTTAGAGTTATGTGCTATGATTTGTGTTAGAGGTTAGGGTTAGCTTTACTGGGCACGGATAGGGTTACGTTTAGGGGTTAGCATTAGGGTTAGGGTTAGGGTTAAGGGATAGGATTAGGGTTAAGTTTTGGGGTTAGGGTTAGGGTTTAGTCTTAGGGTTAGCATTAAGGATTAGGGTTAGGGTCAGGGTTAAATGCTTGGGTGCGGGTAATGGTTAGGGTCAGGGTTAAGGTTCACGGATAGGGTTAGTGTTAAGGGTTACGGGTAGGTTTAGGGTTCAGGGTTAGAGTTAGCATTAGGACTTAAGTTTAGGATTAGGCGGTAGGTTAGATTTAGGGTTAGATCTAGGCGTTAGGGTAAGGGCTAGGGTTAGGGTTAAGAGATAGGGTTAGGTTTAATGCTTAGGATTAGGGTTAGGGTTTGGGGTTAAAGTAAGTGTTAGGGGTTAGGTTTAAGGATCCAAGGTTAGGGTTACTTTTAGCTGTAGTGTTAGGGTTAGGGATAAGGGATCCCATTAGCATTAAGGGTCTTCCTTCCTGTAGGGTTAAGGGTTAGGCTTAGAGTTAAAGGTTAAGGTTAGGGTCAGTGTTAAGATTTAGGGTGAGGGTTAACGGTTAGGGTAAAGGTTAAGTGTTAGGGTTAGGGATTAGTGATTAGGGTTTTTGGTTAGTGTTAGGGTTAGCGGTTAGGAGTTAGTGTTTTATGAAGGGGTATGGTTAGAATTAGGATTGGGGTTAGAGTTAGGGTGAGGTATAGGGGTTAGGTTTAGGGGTTAGTTTTAGGGTAAAAGGATAGGATTAGGGTTACGGGTTGGGCTTAGGTTTAGGGTTAAAGTTTACTGCTAGGGTTAGGGATAGGGTTCAGGGTTAGCTTTAGGGGTTCTGGTTAGGGTTAGGTGTTAGGTTAGTGTCAGGGTTAGGTCTAGTCGTAAGGGTAAAGTTTAGGGTTAGCTTTAAGAGCTAGGGTTAGGTTTAATGGTTAGGATTAGGATTAGGGTTAAGGGTTAGGGTAAGGCTTAGGGGTTAGGGTGAAGGGATAGGGTCAAGGGTTAGGGTTTTTGTTAGGGTCATGGTCAGGGTCAGGGGTTAGGGGTTAGGGTTAGGATTAGGGGTTAGGGTTAGGGTTAGGGGTTAGGGTTAGTGTTAGGGGTTAGGGTTAGGGTTAGGGTTAGGGGGTTAGGGTTATGGTTGGGGTTGGGGTTAGGGTTAGGTTTAGCGGTTAGGGTTAGGGTTAGGGGTTAAGGTTAGGGTTAGGGTTCGGGTTCGTGTTAGGTTTAGGGTTAGGGTTGGGTTAGGGTTAGGGTTAGGATTGGGTTAGGGTTAGGGTTAGGGTAGGGGTAGGGGTAGGGGTAGGGGTAGGGGTTAGGTTTAGGGTTAGGGTTGGGGTTTGGGTCGGGGTTAGGGTTAGGGTTAGGGGTTAGGGTTAGGTGTTAGTGTTAGGGGTTAGGGGTTAGGGTTAGGGGTTAGGGTTAGGGTTAGGGGTTAGTGTTAGTGGTTAGGTTTAGGGTTGGGTTAGGGGTAGGGTTAGGGGTTAGGGGTAGGGTTAGGGTTAGGGGTTAGGGTTAGGGTTAGGGTTAGGGGTTAGGGTTAGGGGTTAGGGTTAGTGGTTAGGGTTATGGTTAGGTTTAGGGTTGGGTTAGGATTGGGGTTGGGGTTGCGGTTAAGGTTAGGGTTAGGGGTTAGGGTTAGGGGTTAGAGTTAGGGGTTAGGGTTAGGGTTAGGGGTTAGGGTTAGGGTTAGGGGTTAGGGTTAGGGTTAGGGGTTAGGGTTAGGGTAGGGTTAGGGTTAGGGTTAGGGGTTAGGGTTAGGGGTTAGGGTTAGGGTTATGGGTTAGGATTAGGCTTAGGGTTTGGGATTAGGGTTAGGGTTAGGGGTTATGGTTAGGGTTAGGGGTTATGGTTAGGGTTAGGGTTAGGGTCAGGGTTCGGGTTAGGGGTTAGGGTTAGGGGTTAGGGTTAGGCTTAGGGGTTAGGTTTAGGGTTACGGGTTAGGGTTAGGGTTAGGTGTTAGGGTTAGGGGCTAGGGTTAGGGTAGGGTTAGGGTTACGGGTTAGGGTTAGGGGTTAGGGTTAGGGTTAGGGGTTAGTGTTAGGGTTAGGGTTTTGGGTTAGGGTTAGGGTTAGGGGTTAGGGTTAGGTTTAGGGGTTAGGGTTAGGGTTAGGGTTAGGGTCAGGGTTCGGGTTAGGGGTTAGGGTTAGGGGTTAGGTTTAGGGTTAGGTTCAGGGTCAGGGGTTAGGTTTAGGGTTAGGGGTTAGGGTTAGGGTTAGGAGTTAGGGGTTAGGGTCAGGGTCAGGGTCAGGGTTTATGGTTAGGGTTAGGGGTTAGGGTTACGGTTAGGGTTTATGGGTTAGGGTTAGGGGTTAGGGTTAGGGTTACGGGTAGGGTTAGGGTTAGGGTTAGGGCTCGGGCTAGGGCTAGGCCTAGGGTTAGGGTTAGGGGTTAGGGTTAGAGCTAGGGCTAGGGCTAGGGGTTAGGGTTAGGGTTAGGGGTTAGAGTTAGGGTTAGGGGTTATGGTTAGGGTTAGGGGTTAGGGTTAGGGTTAGGGTTAGGTTAGGGTTAGGGTTAAGGGATAGGATTAGGGTTAAGTGTTGGGCTTAGGGTGAGGGTTTAGTGTTAGGGTTAGCATTAAGGATTAGGGTTAGGGTCAGGGTTAAATGCTTCGGTGCGGGTAATAGTTAGGGTCAGGTTTAAGATTCACGGATAGGGTTAGTGTTAAGGGTTACGGGTAGGTTTAGGGTTCAGGGTTAGAGTTACCATTAGGGCTTAAGGTTAGGATTAGGCGGTAGGTTATATTTAGGGTTAGATCTAGGCGTTAGGGTAAGGGCTAGCCTTAGGGTTAAGAGATAGGCTTAGGTTTAATGCTTAGGATTAGGGTTAGGGTTTGGGGTTAAAGTAAGTGTTAGGGGTTAGGTTTAAGGATCCAAGGTTAGGGTTATTTTTAGCTGTAGTGTTAGGGTTAGGGATAAGGGATCCCATTAGCATTAAGGGTCTTCCTTCCTGTAGGGTTAAGGGTTAGGCTTAGAGTTAAAGTTTAAGGTTAGGGTCAGTGTTAAGATTTAGGGTGAGGGTTAACGGTTAGGGTAAAGGTTAAGCGTTAGGGTTAGGGATTAGTGATTAGGGTTTTTGGTTAGTGTTAGGGTTAGCGGTTAGGAGTTATTGTTTTATGAAGGGGTATGGTTAGAATTAGGATTGGGGTTAGAGTTAGGGTGAGGTGTAGGGGTTAGGTTTAGGGGTTAGTTTTAGGGTAAAAGGATAGGATTAGGGTTACGGGTT
>NW_027182868.1:712500-717500 GCF_041146395.1 Eulemur rufifrons | reverse complement strand
TTAGGGTAAGGCTTAGGGGTTAGGGTGAAGGGTTAGGGTCAAGGGTTAGGGTTTTTGTTAGGCATAGCGTTGGGGTTAGAAGTAAGGGTTACTGTCAGTGTTAGGGTTGTAGGTAGGGTTACAGTTAGGGTTAGCGGTTTAGAATTAGGGTTAGGGATTAGGTGTCACAGTGATGACTAGGAGATAGGGTTAGAATTATGGGATAGGGGTTGTTCTCAGGAAATGCGTTATGCATTAACGTTAGGATAAGAGGTTAAAGTTAGGCGCACGGTGAGGTGTACGTGTTAAGGGGAGAAATAGGAACAGGGTTGGGTGTTATGTTCAGGGTTAGGGTTATCTGTTAAAGGTATTGTTTATGCTTAGCGCACGGGACCTGTCTGCATTAGGCGGGCGGGGGGGAGTTTAGGGGGCTGGGATTGTACCCGGGAACCCACTCTATCATACTCTGGGTATGGGCCCGTGGGTTTCATGCAGGACACAGTGGTAGAGCCTCCTTTCACGCATGGCATGGGAGTATTGCAGGCTTTCTAAACTCTAAGAAAGCAAGAAGTCTGAGAATGAGATTTAGGGTTGGATCATGGTTAGGGTTAAAGATGAAGTTTAGTGTTAGGGTGAGGGCTTAGGGTTAGGGATTAGGGTTAGGGTTAAAGATTACTCTTAGGTCTAACGGTTACACTTTGGTTTAGGGTTGAGGTTTACCGTGAGGGTTAAGATGAGCGGTTAGGGTTTGGTACAGGGTTAGGGTTAAGTGTTAGGTTTAGGGTTGAAGATTAGGATTAGGGTTAGGATTAAAGGTTAGCGTGAGAGTTAACGCTTAGGGTTAAGGTTAAGAGTTAGGGTTTATGGTTAGGGTTAGGGTTAGGGTTAGTTTTAGGGTTAGAGTTATGTGCTATGATTTGTGTTAGAGGTTAGGGTTAGCTTTAGTGGGCACGGATAGGGTTACGTTTAGGGGTTAGCATTAGGGTTAGGGTTAGGGTTAAGGGATAGGATTAGGGTTAAGTTTTGGGGTTAGGGTTAGGGTTTAGTCTTAGGGTTAGCATTAAGGATTAGGGTTAGGGTCAGGGTTAAATGCTTGGGTGCGGGTAATGGTTAGGGTCAGGGTTAAGGTTCACGGATAGGGTTAGTGTTAAGGGTTAGGGTTAGGGTTAGGGTTAGGGTTAAGGTTTAGGGTTAGGGTTAGGGTTTAGGGTTAGGGATTAGGGTTAGGGCTATGGTTAGGGTTAGGGTTTAGGGTTAGGGTTAGGGGTTAGGGTTAGGGTTAGGGGTTAGGGTTAGTGTTTGGGTTAGGGTTTGGGTTAGGGTTAGGGTTAGGGTTAGGGGTTACGGTTAGGGGTTAGGGTTAGGGTTAGGGTTGGGGTTAGGGGTTAGGGTTAGGGTTAGGGTTAGGGTTAAATGCTTGGGTGCGTGTAATGGTTTGGGTCAGGGTTAAGGTTCACGGATAGGGTTAGTGTTAAGGGTTACGGGTAGGTTTAGGGTTCAGGGTTAGAGTTAGCATTAGGGCTTAAGGTTAGGATTAGGCGGTAGGTTCGATTTAGGGTTAGATCTAGGCGTTAGGGTAAGGGCTAGCGTTAGGGTTAAGAGATAGGGTTAGGTTTAATGCTTAGGATTAGGGTTAGGGTTTGGGGTTAAAGTAAGTGTTAGGGGTTAGGTGTCAGGATCAAAGGTTAGGGTTATTTATAGCTGTAGTGTTAGGTTTAGGGATAAGGGATCCCATTAGCATTAAGGGTCTTCCTTACTGTAGGATTAAGGGTTAGGCTTAGAGTTAAAGGTTAAGGTTAGGGTCAGTGTTAAGATTTAGGGTGAGGGTTAACAGTTAGGGTAAAGGTTAAGCGTTAGGGTTAGGGATTAGTGATTAGGGTTTTTGGTTAGTGTTAGGGTTAGCGGTTAGGAGTTAGTGTTTTATGAAGGGGTATGGTTAGAATTAGGATTGGGGTTAGAGTTAGGGTGAGGTGTAGGGGTTAGGTTTAGGGGTTAGTTTTAGGGTAAAAGGATAGGATTAGGGTTACGGGTTGGGCTTAGGTTTAGGGTTAAAGTTTACTGCTGGGGTTAGGGATAGGGTTCAGGGTTAGCTTTAGGGGTTCTGGTTAGGGTTAGGTGTTAAGTTAGTGTCAGGGTTAGGTCTAGTCCTTAGGGTAAGGTTTAGGGTTAGCTTTAAGAGCTAGGGTTAGGTTTAATGGTTAGGATTAGGATTAGGGTTAAGGGTTAGGGTAAGGCTTAGGGGTTAGGGTGAAGGGTTAGGGTCAAGGGTTAGGGTTTTTGTTAGGCATAGCGTTGGGGTTAGAAGTAAGGGTTACTGTCAGTGTTAGGGTTGTAGGTAGGGTTACAGTTAGGGTTAGCGGTTTAGAATTAGGGTTAGGGATTAGGTGTCACAGTGATGACTAGGAGATAGGGTTAGAATTATGGGATAGGGGTTGTTCTCAGGAAATGCGTTATGCATTAACGTTAGGATAAGAGGTTAAAGTTAGGCGCACGGTGAGGTGTACGTGTTAAGGGGAGAAATAGGAACAGGGTTGGGTGTTATGTTCAGGGTTAGGGTTATCTGTTAAAGGTATTGTTTATGCTTAGCGCACGTGCCCTGTCTGCATTAGGCGGGCGGGGGGAGTTTAGGGGGCTGGGATTGTACCCGGGAACCCACTCTATCATACTCTGGGTATGGGCCCGTGGGTTTCATGCAGGACACAGTGGTAGAGCCTCCTTTCACGCATGGCATGGGAGGATTGCAGGCTTTCTAAACTCTAAGAAAGCAAGAAGTCTGAGAATGAGATTTATGTTGGATTATGGTTAGGGTTAAGGATGAAGTTTAGTGTTAGGGTGAGGGATTAGGGTTAGGGGTTAGGGTTAGGGTTAGGGTTAGGGTTAGGGTTAAAGATTACTCTTAGGTTTAACGGTTACACTTTTTTTTAGGGTTGAGGTTTACGGTTAGGGTTACGATGAGGGGTTAGGGTTTGGTACAGGGTTAGGGTTAAGTGTTAGGTTTAGGGTTGAAGATTAGGATTAGGGTTAGGATTAAAGGTTAGCGTGAGAGTTAACGCTTAGGGTTAAGGTTAAGAGTTAGGGTTTATGGTTAGGGTTAGGGTTAGGGTTAGTTTTAGGGTTAGAGTTATGTGCTATGATTTGTGTTAGAGGTTAGGGTTAGCTTTACTGGGCACGGATAGGGTTACGTTTAGGGGTTAGCATTAGGGTTAGGGTTAGGGTTAAGGGATAGGATTAGGGTTAAGTTTTGGGGTTAGGGTTAGGGTTTAGTCTTAGGGTTAGCATTAAGGATTAGGGTTAGGGTCAGGGTTAAATGCTTGGGTGCGGGTAATGGTTAGGGTCAGGGTTAAGGTTCACGGATAGGGTTAGTGTTAAGGGTTACGGGTAGGTTTAGGGTTCAGGGTTAGAGTTAGCATTAGGACTTAAGTTTAGGATTAGGCGGTAGGTTAGATTTAGGGTTAGATCTAGGCGTTAGGGTAAGGGCTAGGGTTAGGGTTAAGAGATAGGGTTAGGTTTAATGCTTAGGATTAGGGTTAGGGTTTGGGGTTAAAGTAAGTGTTAGGGGTTAGGTTTAAGGATCCAAGGTTAGGGTTACTTTTAGCTGTAGTGTTAGGGTTAGGGATAAGGGATCCCATTAGCATTAAGGGTCTTCCTTCCTGTAGGGTTAAGGGTTAGGCTTAGAGTTAAAGGTTAAGGTTAGGGTCAGTGTTAAGATTTAGGGTGAGGGTTAACGGTTAGGGTAAAGGTTAAGTGTTAGGGTTAGGGATTAGTGATTAGGGTTTTTGGTTAGTGTTAGGGTTAGCGGTTAGGAGTTAGTGTTTTATGAAGGGGTATGGTTAGAATTAGGATTGGGGTTAGAGTTAGGGTGAGGTATAGGGGTTAGGTTTAGGGGTTAGTTTTAGGGTAAAAGGATAGGATTAGGGTTACGGGTTGGGCTTAGGTTTAGGGTTAAAGTTTACTGCTAGGGTTAGGGATAGGGTTCAGGGTTAGCTTTAGGGGTTCTGGTTAGGGTTAGGTGTTAGGTTAGTGTCAGGGTTAGGTCTAGTCGTAAGGGTAAAGTTTAGGGTTAGCTTTAAGAGCTAGGGTTAGGTTCAATGGTTAGGATTAGGATTAGGGTTAAGGGTTAGGGTAAGGCTTAGGGGTTAGGGTGAAGGGATAGGGTCAAGGGTTAGGGTTTTTGTTAGGGTCATGGTCAGGGTCAGGGGTTAGGGGTTAGGGTTAGGATTAGGGGTTAGGGTTAGGGTTAGGGGTTAGGGTTAGTGTTAGGGGTTAGGGTTAGGGTTAGGGTTAGGGGGTTAGGGTTATGGTTGGGGTTGGGGTTAGGGTTAGGTTTAGGGGTTAGTGTTAGGGTTAGGGGTTAAGGTTAGGGTTAGGGTTCGGGTTCGGATTAGGTTTAGGGTTAGGGTTGGGTTAGGGTTAGGGTTAGGATTGGGTTAGGGTTAGGGTTAGGGTAGGGGTAGGGGTAGGGGTAGGGGTAGGGGTTAGGTTTAGGTTTAGGGTTCGGGTTTGGGTCGGGGTTAGGGTTAGGGTTAGGGGTTAGGGTTAGGTGTTAGTGTTAGGGGTTAGGGGTTAGGGTTAGGGGTTAGGGTTAGGGTTAGGGGTTAGGGTTAGTGGTTAGGTTTAGGGTTGGGTTAGGGGTAGGGTTAGGGGTTAGGGGTAGGGTTAGGGTTAGGGGTTAGGGTTAGGGTTAGGGTTAGGGGTTAGGGTTAGGGGTTAGGGTTAGTGGTTAGGGTTATGGTTAGGTTTAGGGTTGGGTTAGGATTGGGGTTGGGGTTGCGGTTAAGGTTAGGGTTAGGGGTTAGGGTTAGGGGTTAGAGTTAGGGGTTAGGGTTAGGGTTAGGGGTTAGGGTTAGGGTTAGGGGTTAGGGTTAGGGTTAGGGTTAGGGGTTAGGGTTAGGGTAGGGTTAGGGTTAGGGTTAGGGGTTAGGGTTAGGGGTTAGGGTTAGGGTTATGGGTTAGGATTAGGCTTAGGGTTTGGGATTAGGGTTAGGGTTAGGGGTTATGGTTAGGGTTAGGGGTTATGGTTA
>NW_027182868.1:652500-705000 GCF_041146395.1 Eulemur rufifrons | reverse complement strand
CTTAGCGCACGGGCCCTGTCTGCATTAGGCGGGCGGGGGGAGTTTAGGGGGCTGGGATTGTACCCGGGAACCCACTCTATCATACTCTGGGTATGGGCCCGTGGGTTTCATGCAGGACACAGTGGTAGAGCCTCCTTTCACGCATGGCTTGGGAGGATTGCAGGCTTTCTAAACTCTAAGAAAGCAAGAAGTCTGAGAATTAGATTTAGGGTTAGGATTATGGTTAGGGTTAAGGATGAAGTTTAGTGTTAGGGTGAGGGCTTAGGGTTAGGGATTAGGGTTAGGGTTAAAGGTTACTCTTAGGTTTAACGGTTCCACTGTGGTTTAGGGTTGAGGTTTATGGTTAGGGTTAAGATGAGGGGTTAGGGTTTGGTACAGCGTTAGAGTTAAGTATTAGGTTTAGGGTTGAAGATTAGGATTAGGGTTAGGATTAAAGGTTAGCGTGAGAGTTAACGCTTAGGGTTAAGGTTAAGAGTTAGGGTTTAGGGTTAGGGTTAGGGTTAGGGTTAGTTTTAGGGTTAAAGTTATGTGCTATGGTTTGTGTTAGCGGTTAGGGTTAGGTTTACTGGTGATGGTTAAGGTTACGTTTAGGGGTTAGCATTAGGGTTAGGGTTAGGGTTAAGGGATAGGATTAGGGATAAGTGTTGGGCTTAGGGTTAGGGTTTAGTGTTAGGGTTAGCATTAAGGATTAGGGTTAGGGTCAGGGTTAAATGCTTGGGTGCGGGTAATGGTTAGGGTCAGGGTTAAGGTTCACGGATAGGGTTAGTGTTAAGGGTTACGGGTAGGTTTAGGGTTCAGGGTTAGAGTTAGCATTAGGGCTTAAGGTTAGGATTAGGTGGTAGGTTCGATTTAGGGTTAGATCTAGGCGTTAGGGTAAGGGCTATCGTTAGGGTTAAGAGATAGGGTGAGGTTTAATGCTTAGGATTAGGGTTAGGGTTTGGGGTTAAAGTAAGTGTTAGGGGTTAGGTTTCAGGATCAAAGGTTAAGGTTATTTTTAGCTGTAGTGTTAGGGTTAGGGATAAGGGATCCCATTAGCATTAAGCGTCTTCCTTACTGTAGGATTAAGGGTTAGGCTTAGAGTTAAAGTTTAAGGTTAGGGTCAGTGTTGAGATTTAGAGTGAGGGTTAACAGTTAGGGTAAAGGTTAAGCGTTAGGGTTAGGGATTAGTGATTAGGCTTTTTGGTTAGTGTTAGGGTTAGCGGTTAGGAGTTAGTGTTTTATGAAGGGGTATGGTTAGAGTCAGGATTGGGGTTAGATTTAGTGTGAGGTTTAGGTGTT
Organism: Eulemur rufifrons; assembly: GCF_041146395.1. Lineage (NCBI taxonomy): Eukaryota > Metazoa > Chordata > Mammalia > Primates > Lemuridae > Eulemur > Eulemur rufifrons. Next base: position 703,722 of record NW_027182868.1, on the reverse strand, counting down.
AAGTTTAGGGGTTAGTTTTAGGGTAAAAGGATAGGATTAGGGTTACGGGTTCGGCTTAGGTTTAGGGTTAAAGTTTACTGCTAGGGTTAGGGATAGGGTTCAGGGTTAGCTTTAGGGGTTCTGGTTAGGGTTAGGTGTTAGGTTATTGTCAGGGTTAGGTCTAGTCGTGAGGGTAAGGTTTAGGGTCAGCTTTAAGAGCTAGGGTTAGGTTTAATGGTTAGGATTATGATTAGGGTTAAGGGTTAGGGTAAGGCTTAGGGGTTAGGGTGAAGGGTTAGGGTCAAGGGTTAGGGTTTTTGTTAGGCATAGCGTTGGGGTTAGAAGTAAGGGTTACTGTCAGTGTTAGGGTTGTAGATAGGGTTACGGTTAGGGTTAGCGGTTTAGAATTAGGGTTAGGGATTAGGTGTCACAGTGATGACTAGGAGATAGGGTTAGAATTATGGGATAGGGGTTGTTCTCAGGAAATGGGTTATGCATTAACGTTAGGATAAGAGGTTAAAGTTAGGCGCACGGTGAGGTTTACGTGTTAAGGGGAGAAATAGGAACAGGGTTGGGTGTTATGTTCAGGGTTAGGGTTATCTGTTAAAGGTATTGTTTATGCTTAGCGCACGGGCCCTGTCGGCATTATGCGGGCGGGGGGAGTTTAGGGGGCTGGGATTGTACCAGGGAACCCACTCTGTCATACTCTGGGTATGGGCCCGTGGGTTTCATGCAGGACACAGTGGTAGAGCCTCCTTTCACGCATGGCATGGGAGGATTGCAGGCTTTCTAAACTCTAAGAAAGCAAGAAGTCTGAGAATGAGATTTAGGGTTGGATTATGGTTAGGGTTAAGGATGAAGTTTAGTGTTAGGGTGAGGGCTTAGGGTTAGGGATTAGGGTTAGGGTTAAAGGTTACTCTTAGGTTTAACGGTTACACTTTGGTTTAGGGTTGAGGTTTACGGTTAGGGTTAAGATGAGGGGTTAGGGTTTGGTACAGGGTTAGGGTTAAGTGTTAGGTTTAGGGTTGAAGATTAGGATTAGGGTTAGGATTAAAGGTTAGCGTGAGAGTTAACGCTTAGTGTTAAGGTTAAGAGTTAGGATTTAGGGTTAGGGTTAGGGTTAGGGTTAGTTTTAGGGTTAGAGTTATGTGCTATGGTTTGTGTTAGAGGTCAGGGTTAGGTTTACTGGTCACGGTGAGGGTTACGTTTAGGGGTTGGCATTAGGGTTAGGGTTAAGGGATAGGATTAGGTTTAAGTGTTGGCCTTAGGGTTAGGGTTTAGTGTTAGGGTTATCATTAAGGATTAGGGTTAGGGTCAGGTTTAAATGCTTGGGTGCGGGTAATGGTTAGGGTCAGGGTTAAGGTTCACGGATAGGGTTAGTGTTAAGGGTTACGGGTCGGTTTAGGGTTCAGGGTTAGAGTTAGCATTAGGACTTAAGTTTAGGATTAGGCGGTAGGTTAGATTTAGGGTTAGATCTAGGCGTTAGGGTAAGGGCTAGGGTTAGGGTTAAGAGATAGGGTTAGGTTTAATGCTTAGGATTAGGGTTAGGGTTTGGGGTTAAAGTAAGTGTTAGGGGTTAGGTTTAAGGATCCAAGGTTAGGGTTATTTTTAGCTGTAGTGTTAGGGTTAGGGATAAGGGATCCCATTAGCATTAAGGGTCTTCCTTACTGTAGGGTTAAGGGTTAGGCTTAGAGTTAAAGGTTAAGGTTAGGGTCAGTGTTAAGATTTAGGGTGAGGGTTAACGGTTAGGGTAAAGGTTAAGCGTTAGGGTTAGGGATTAGTGATTACGGTTTTTGGTTAGTGTTAGGGTTATCGGTTAGGAGTTAGTGTTTTATGAAGGGGTATGGTTAGAATTAGGATTGGGGTTAGAGTTAGGGTGTGGTTTAGGTGTTAGGTTTAGGGGTTAGTTTTAGGGTAAAAGGATAGGATTAGGGTTACGGGTTGGGCTTAGGTTTAGGGTTAAAACTTACTGCTGGGGTTAGGAATAGGATTCAGGGTTAGCTTTAGGGGTTCTGGTTATGGTTAGGTGTTAGGTTAGTGTCAGGGTTAGGTCTAGTCGTGAGGGTAAGGTTTAGGGTTAGCTTTAAGAGCTAGGGTTAAGTTTAATGGTTAGGATTAGGATTACGGTTAAAGGTTAGGGTAATGCTCAGGGGTTAGGGTGAAGGGTGAAGGGTTACGGCTTTTGTTAGGCATAGCGTTGGGGTTAGAACTAAGGGTTCCTGTCAGTGTTAGGGTTGTAGGCAGCGTTACGGTTAGGCTTAGCGGTGGAGAATTAGGGTTAGGGATTAGGTGTTACAGTTATGACTAGGAGATAGGGTTAGAATTATGGGATAGGGGATGTTCTCAGGGAATGGGTTATGCATTAACGTTACGTTAAGAGGTTAAAGTTAGGCTCACGGTGACGTTTACGTGTTAAGGGGAGAAATAGGAACAGGGTTAGGTGCCATGTTCAGGGTTAGGGTTATCTGTTAAAGGTATCATTTATGCTTAGCGCACGGGCCCTGTCGGCATTAGGCTGGGGGGAGGTTAGGGGGCTGGGATTGTCACCGGGAACCCACTGTATCGGACTCTGGGTATGGGCCCGTGGATTTCATGGAGGACACAGTGGTAGAGCCTCCTTTCACACATGGCACTGGAGGATTGCAGGCTTTCTAAACTCTAAGAAAGCAAGAAGTCTGAGAATTAGATTTAGGGTTAGGATTATGGTTAGGGTTCAGGATGAAGTGTAGTGTTATGGTGAGGGGATAGGGTTACAGATTAGGGTTACGGTTTAAGGTTACTGTTAGGTTTAACGGTTACAGTTCGTTTTGGGGCTGAGGTTTGCGGATAGGGTTAAGATGAGGGGTCAGGGTTTGGTACAGGGTTAGGGTTGTGTTCGGTTTAGGGTTGAAGATTAGGATTAGGTTTAGGATTAAAGGTTAGCATGAGAGTTAACGGTTAAGATTAAGGTTAACGGTTAGGGTTAGGGTTTAGGTTTAGGGTTAAGGGTTAGGATTAGTTTTAGGGTTAGAGTTATGTGTTAGGGTTTGTGTTAGAGGTTAGGGTTAGGTTTACTGTTCGTGGTTAGAGTTACGTTTAGGGGTTAGCATTAGGGTTAGGGATTAGGTTTAGGGTAAGTGTTTAGAGTTAGTGTTGGGCTTTAGGCTCGGGGCTTAGGTTCAGGGTCAGAGGTTAGGATTGGTGGTAGGGCTTAGATTTAGCGGTCAGTTTAAGGGCACAGGACCTGGTTAATCTACGGTGAGAGGGGTGTGGTCGGAGTCACCACAAAAGCACAACATCATTCCCTGGGCCTTGGGACAAAACCTACATGCAGGACTCAGGCAGAGCCTCATCTCACACATGGCATGGCTGTATTGTAGGCTTGCTTCACTCTGGGAATGGAAGTAGTGTGAGAATTAGGGTTAGGTTTGGGGTTAGGGGTTTCGAGTTAGGGGTTAGGTTTCGAGTCAGGGTCAGGTGCTAGGGATTAGTGGTTAGGTTTAGAGTTAGTGTTAGGGGTTAGGTGTTAAGTCTTGGTTGGGGGCCAGGGTTAGGTTTAGGGTTGGGGTTAGCGTTAGGGTTAGGGGTTAGGGTTAAGGGATAGGGTTAGGGTTAAGGGTTAGGCTTAGGGTTAGGGTTCAGGGTTAGGGTTAAGGTTTAGGGTTAGAGTCAGGGTTAAGGGTTAGGGTGAGGCTTAACAGTTAGGGTTAGGGTTAGGGGGTTAAGAATAGGGTTAGGGTTAAGGGTTAGGTTTATGGTTCAGGTTTAAGGTTAGGATTAGGGGTTAGGGTTAGTGTTAACTGTAGGTCAGTGTTGGGGTTAGATCTCTAGGCATTAGCGTATAGGTTAGGGTTAGGGTTAAGTAGGGTTATGTTTAATGGTTAGGATTGGGATTAGCGTTAAGGGTTAGGGTTAAGCTTTAGGGATTATGACTAAGGATCAATGGTTAGGGTTATTTTTAGGCGTAGGGTTAGGGTAAGGGTTTTAGGGTTAGTGTTAGTGTTGTTGGTAGGGTTAAGGTTAGGGTTGGCGTTTCAGAATTAGGGATTAGGTGTTATGGTTATGGCTAGGAGTTAGGGTTAGAATTACGGTATAGGGCTTGTTCTCAGGGTGTCATGCATTATCGTTAAGATAAGGGGTTAAGTTAGGGTTAGGGTGAGGTTTACGTGTTAAGGTGAGCAGTAGGATCAGGGTTAGGTGTTATGTTCTGGGTTAGGGTTATGGGTGTGGGGTAGGGTTTATGCTTAGGGCACGGGCCCTGTATGCACTAGGAGGCGAAGTTAGGGGTCTGTGATGGTCGCTGGGAGCCCACTTTATCGTATGCAGTGTATGGGCCTCTGGGTTTCATGCAGGACACTGTGGCAGAGCGGGCTTTCATGCATGGCTTAGTAGGATTGTAGGCTTTCAAAACTCTGAGAAAGCAAATCTGAGAATTAGATTTCGGGTTAGGATTACGGTACGGTTTAGGGATGAAGATTAGCGATAGGGTGAGGGCTTAGGGTTAGGGGTTAGGGTTAGGGTTAGGGTTGTTGGTAGGGTGAAGGTTAGGGTTGGCATTTTAGAATTAGGGATGAGGTGTTACGGTTATGGCTAGGGGTTAGGATTAGAATTATGGGATAGGGCTTCTTCTCAGGGTGTTATGCATTAAGGTTAAGATAAGGGGATAAGTTAGGGTTACGGGGAGGTTTATGTTTTAAGGTGAGCAATAGGATCAGGGTCAGGTGCTATGTTCAGGGTGAGGGTTATCTATTAGGGGTAGTGTTTATACTTAGCGTACAGGCCCTGTCTGCACTGGGCGAGGGGCGGGGGTTAGGGGGATGGGATTGTCCCCGGGAACCCACTCTATCATACGCTAGGTATGGGCTCCTGGTTTCATGCAAGAGAGAGCTGCAGAGCCCCCTTTCACTCATGGCATGGGAGGATTTTAGGCTTTCTTAACTCTAAGAAAGCAAGAAGTCCGAGAATTAGATTTGGGGTAGGATTATGATAATGTTTAGGGTTAGGGTTAGTGTTAAGGTGGGGTCTTAGGGTTAGGGGTTAGGGTTAGAGGTTAGTGTTAGGTGTAACAGTTACAGTTAGGTTTATGGTTAAGTTTCAGGGTTAGGGTTAAGGTTTGGGTTTAGCGTTTGGCACAGGGTTAGGCTTCAGTGTTAGCTTTATGATTAAAGATTAGGATTAGGGTTAGTGTGAGGGTTAATGGTAAGGGTCAAGATTAAGGTTTAGGGTTGGGGTTAGGGTTAGGTTTAGGGTTAGGGCTTAGGGTTAGGGATAGGATTAGGGTTAAGTGTTGGGCTTATGGTTACGGTTAAAGTTTAGTGTTAGGGTTAATGTTTAGTGTTATGGTCCAGTTTAAGTGTTAGGGTGAGGATTAACAGTTAGGATTAGGCTTAGGGTTTAGGGATATAGTGAAGGTTCAGTGTTAGGGTTAGGTTTAGGGTTCAGGGTTAGGGTTAGCTTTAGGGGTTATGGTTAGGGTTAGGTGTTAGGTTAGTGTCAGGGTTAGGTCTAGTCGTGAGGGTAAGGTTTAGGGTTAGCTTTAAGAGCTAGGGTTAGGTTTAATGGTTAGGATTAGGATTACGGTTAAAGGTTAGGGTAATGCTTAGGGGTTAGGGTGAAGGGTGAAGGGTTAGGGCTTTTGTTAGGCATAGCGTTGGGGTTAGAACTAAGGGTTCCTGTCAGTGTTAGGGTTGTAGGCAGCGTTACGGTTAGGCTTAGCGGTGGAGAATTAGGGTTAGGGATTAGGTGTTACAGTTATGACTAGGAGATAGGGTTAGAATTATGGGATAGGGGATGTTCTCAGGGAATGGGTTATGCATTAACGTTACGTTAAGAGGTTAAAGTTAGGCTCACGGTGAGGTTTACGTGTTAAGGGGAGAAATAGGAACAGGGTTAGGTGCCATGTTCAGGGTTAGGGTTATCTGTTAAAGGTATCATTTATGCTTAGCGCATGGGCCCTGTCGGCATTAAGCTGGGGGGAGGTTAGGGCGCTGGGATTGTCACCGGGAACCCACTGTATCGGACTCTGGGTATGGGCCCGTGGGTTTCATGCAGGACACAGTGGTAGAGCCTCCTTTCACACATGGCACGGGAGGATTGCAGGCTTTCTAAACTCTAAGAAAGCAAGAAGTCTGAGAATTAGATTTAGGGTTAGGATTATGGTTAGGGTTCAGGATGAAGTGTAGTGTTATGGTGAAGGGATAGGGTTACAGATTAGGGTTACGGTTTAAGGTTACTGTTAGGTTTAACGGTTACAGTTCGTTTTGGGGTTGAGGTTTGCGGATAGGGTTAAGATGAGGGGTTAGGTTTTGGTACAGGGTTAGGGTTGTGTTAGGTTTAGGTTTGAAGATTAGGATTAGAGTTAGGATTAAAGGTTAGCATGAGAGTTAACGGTTAAGATTAAGGTTAAGGGTTAGGGTTAGGGTTTAGGTTTAGGGTTAAGGGTTAGGGTTAGTTTTAGGGTTAGAGTTATGTGTTAGGGTTTGTGTTAGAGGTTAGGGATAGGTTTACTGTTCGTGGTTAGGGTTACGTTTAGGGGTTAGCATTAGGGTTAGGGATTAGGTTTAGGGTAAGGGTTTAGAGTTAGTGTTGGGCTTTAGGCTCGGGGCTTAGGTTCAGGGTCAGAGGTTAGGGTTGGTGGTAGGGCTTAGATTTAGCGGTCAGTTTAAGGGCACAGGACCTGGTTAATCTACGGTGAGAGGGGTGTGGTCGGAGTCACCACAAAAGCACAACATCATTCCCTGAGCCTTGGGACAAAACCTACATGCAGGACTCAGGCAGAGCCTCATCTCACACATGGCATGGCTGTATTGTAGGCTTGCTTCACTCTGGGAATGGAAGTAGTGTGAGAATTAGGGTTAGGTTTGGGGTTAGGGGTTTCGAGTTAGGGGTTAGGTTTCGAGTCAGGGTCAGGTGCTAGGGATTAGTGGTTAGGTTTAGAGTTAGTGTTAGGGGTTAGGTGTTAAGTCTGGGTTGGGGGCCAGGGTTAGGTTTAGGGTTGGGGTTAGCGTTAGGGTTAGGGGTTAGGGTTAAGGGATAGGGTTAGGGTTAAGGGTTAGGCTTAGGGTTAGGGTTCAGGGTTAGGGTTAAGGTTTAGGGTTAGAGTCAGGGTTAAGGGTTAGGGTGAGGCTTAACAGTTAGAGTTAGGATTAGGGGGTTAGGAATAGGGTTAGGGTTAAGGGTTAGGTTTATGGTTCAGGTTTAAGGTTAGGATTAGGGGTTAGGGTTAGTGTTAACTGTAGGTCAGTGTTGGGGTTAGATCTCTAGGCATTAGCGTATAGGTTAGGGTTAGGGTTAAGTAGGGTTATGTTTAATGGTTAGGATTGGGGTTAGCGTTAAGGGTTAGGGTAAAGCTTTAGGGGTTATGACTAAGGATCAATGGTTAGGGTTATTTTTAGGCGTAGGGTTAGGGTAAGGGTTTTAGGGTTAGTGTTAGTGTTGTTGGTAGGGTTAAGGTTAGGGTTGGCGTTTCAGAATTAGGGATTAGGTGTTATGGTTATGGCTAGGAGTTAGGGTTAGAATTACGGTATAGGGCTTGTTCTCAGGGTGTCATGCATTATCGTTAAGATAAGGGGTTAAGTTAGGGTTAGGGTGAGGTTTACGTGTTAAGGTGAGCAGTAGGATCAGGGTTAGGTGTTATGTTCTGGGTTAGGGTTATGGGTGTGGGGTAGGGTTTATGCTTAGGGCACGGGCCCTGTATGCACTAGGAGGCGAAGTTAGGGGTCTGTGATGGTCGCTGGGAGCCCACTCTATCGTACGCAGTGTATGGGCCTCTGGGTTTCATGCAGGACACTGTGGCAGAGCGGGCTTTCATGCATGGCTTAGTAGGATTGTAGGCTTTCAAAACTCTGAGAAAGCAAGTCTGAGAATTAGATTTAGGGTTAGGATTACGGTACGGTTTAGGGATGAAGATTAGCGATAGGGTGAGGGCTTAGGGTTAGGGGTTAGGGTTAGGGTTAGGGTTGTTGGTAGGGTGAAGTTTAGGGTTGGCATTTTAGAATTAGGGATGAGGTGTTACGGTTATGGCTAGGGGTTAGGATTAGAATTATGGGATAGGGCTTCTTCTCAGGGTGTTATGCATTAAGGTTAAGATAAGGGGATAAGTTAGGGTTACGGGGAGGTTTATGTTTTAAGGTGAGCAATAGGATCAGGGTCAGGTGCTATGTTCAGGGTGAGAGTTACCTGTTAGGGGTAGTGTTTATACTTAGCGTACAGGCCCTGTCTGCACTGGGCGGAGGGCGGGGGTTAGGGGGATGGGATTGTCCCCGGGAACCCACTCTATCATACGCTAGGTATGGGCTCCTGGTTTCATGCAAGAGAGAGCTGCAGAGCCCCCTTTTACTCATGGCATGGGAGGATTTTAGGCTTTCTAAACTCTAAGAAAGCAAGAAGTCCGAGAATTAGATTTAGGGGTAGGATTATGATAATGTTTAGGGTTAGGGTTAGTGTTAAGGTGGGGTCTTGGGGTTAGGGTTAGAGGTTAGTGTTAGGTGTAACAGTTACAGTTAGGTTTATGGTTAAGTTTCAGGGTTAGGGTTAAGGTTTTGGTTTAGCGTTTGGCACAGGGTTAGGCTTCAGTGTTAGCTTTATGGTTAAAGATTAGGATTAGGGTTAGTGTGAGGGTTAATGGTAAGGGTCAAGATTAAGGGTTAGGGTTGGGGTTAGGGTTAGGTTTAGGGTTAGGGCTTAGGGTTAGGGATAGGATTAGGGTTAAGTGTTGGGCTTATGGTTAGGGTTATAGTTTAGTGTTAGGGTTAATGTTTAGTGTTATGGTCCAGTTTAAGTGTTAGGGTGAGGGTTAACAGTTAGGATTAGGCTTAGGGGTTAGGGATATAGTGAAGGTTCAGTGTTAGGGTTAGGTTTAGGGTTCAGGTTAGGGTTAGCTTTAGGGGTTATGGTTAGGGTTAGGTGTTAGGTTAGTGTCAGGGTTAGGTCTAGTCGTGAGGGTAAGGTTTAGGGTTAGCTTTAAGAGCTAGGGTTAGGTTTAATGGTTAGGATTAGGATTACGGTTAAAGGTTAGGGTAATGCTCAGGGGTTAGGGTGAAGGGTGAAGGGTTAGGGCTTTTGTTAGGCATAGCGTTGGGGTTAGAACTAAGGGTTCCTGTCAGTGTTAGGATTGTAGGCAGCGTTACAGTTAGGCTTAGCGGTGGAGAATTAGGGTTAGGGATTAGGTGTTACAGTTATGACTAGGAGATAGGGTTAGAATTATGGGATAGGGGATGTTCTCAGGGAATGGGTTATGCATTAACGTTACGTTAAGAGGTTAAAGTTAGGCTCACGGTGAGGTTTACGTGTTAAGGGGAGAAATAGGAACAGGGTTAGGTGCCATGTTCAGGGTTAGGGTTATCTGTTAAAGGTATCATTTATGCTTAGCGCACGGGCCCTGTCGGCATTAGGCTGGGGGGAGGTTAGGGGGCTGGGATTGTCACCGGGAACCCACTGTATCGGACTCTGGGTATGCGCCCGTGGATTTCATGCAGGACACAGTGGTAGAGCCTCCTTTCACACATGGCACGGGAGGATTGCAGGCTTTCTAAACTCTAAGAAAGCAAGAAGTCTGAGAATTAGATTTAGGGTTAGGATTATGGTTAGGGTTCAGGATGAAGTGTAGTGTTATGGTGAGGGGATAGGGTTACAGATTAGGGTTACGGTTTAAGGTTACTGTTAGGTTTAACGGTTATAGTTCGTTTTGGGGTTGAGGTTTGCAGATAGGGTTAAGATGAGGGGTCAGGGTTTGGTACAGGGTTAGGGTTGTGTTCGGTTTAGGGTTGAAGATTAGGATTAGGGTTAGGATTAAAGGTTAGCATGAGAGTTAACGGTTAAGATTAAGGTTAAGGGTTAGGGTTAGGTTTTAGGTTTAGGGTTAAGGGTTAGGGTTAGTTTTAGGGTTAGAGTTTTGTGTTAGGGTTTGTGTTAGAGGTTAGGGTTAGGTTTACTGTTCGTGGTTAGAGTTACGTTTAGGGGTTAGCATTAGGGTTAGGGATTAGGTTTAGGGTAAGTGTTTAGAGTTAGTGTTGGGCTTTAGGCTCGGGGCTTAGGTTCAGGGTCAGAGGTTAGGGTTGGTGGTAGGGCTTAGATTTAGCGGTCAGTTTAAGGGCACAGGACCTGGTTAATCTACGGTGAGAGGGGTGTGGTCGGAGTCACCACAAAAGCACAACATCATTCCCTGGGCCTTGGGACAAAACCTACATGCAGGACTCAGGCAGAGCCTCATCTCACACATGGCATGGCTGTATTGTAGGCTTGCTTCACTCTGGGAATGGAAGTAGTGTGAGAATTAGGGTTAGGTTTGGGGTTAGGGGTTTCGAATTAGGGGTTAGGTTTCGAGTCAGGGTCAGGTGCTAGGGATTAGTGGTTAGGTTTAGAGTTTGTGTTAGGGGTTAGGTGTTAAGTCTGGGTTGGGGGCCAGGGTTAGGTTTAGGGTTGGGGTTAGCATTAGGGTTAGGGGTTAGGGTTAAGGGATAGGGTTAGGGTTAAGGGTTAGGCTTAGGGTTAGGGTTCAGGGTTAGGGTTAAGGTTTAGGGTTAGAGTCAGGGTTAAGTGTTAGGGTGAGGCTTAACAGTTAGGGTTAGAGTTAGGGGGTTAGGAATAGGGTTAGGGTTAAGGGTTAGTTTTATGGTTCAGGTTTAAGGTTAGGATTAGGGGTTAGGGTTAGTGTTAACTGTAGGTCAGTGTTGGGGTTAGATCTCTAGGCATTAGCGTATAGGTTAGGGTTAGGGTTAAGTAGGGTTATGTTTAATGGTTAGGATTGGGATTAGCGTTAAGGGTTAGGGTTAAGCTTTAGGGATTATGACTAAGGATCAATGGTTAGGGTTATTTTTAGGCGTAGGGTTAGGGTAAGGGTTTTAGGGTTAGTGTTAGTGTTGTTGGTAGGGTTAAGGTTAGGGTTGGCGTTTCAGAATTAGGGATTAGGTGTTATGGTTATGGCTAGGAGTTAGGGTTAGAATTACGGTATAGGGCTTGTTCTCAGGGTGTCATGCATTATCGTTAAGATAAAGGGTTAAGTTAGGGTTAGGGTGAGGTTTACGTGTTAAGGTGAGCAGTAGGATCAGTGTTAGGTGTTATGTTCTGGGTTAGGGTTATGGGTGTGGGGTAGGGTTTATGCTTAGGGCACGGGCCCTGTATGCACTAGGAGGCGAAGTTAGGGGTCTGTGATGGTCGCTGGGAGCCCACTCTATCGTACGCAGTGTATGGGCCTCTGGGTTTCATGCAGGACACTGTGGCAGAGCCGGCTTTCATGCATGGCTTAGTAGGATTGTAGGCTTTCAAAACTCTGCGAAAGCAAGTCTGAGAATTAGATTTAGGGTTAGGATTACGGTACGGTTTAGGGATGAAGATTAGTGATAGGGTGAGGGCTTAGGGTTAGGGGTTAGGGTTAGGGTTAGGGTTGTTGGCAGGGTGAATGTTAGGGTTGGCATTTTAGAATTAGGGATGAGGTGTTACGGTTATGGCTAGGGGTTAGGATTAGAATTATGGGATAGGGCTTCTTCTCAGGGTGTTATGCATTAAGGTTAAGATAAGGGGATAAGTTAGGGTTACGGGGAGGTTTATGTTTTAAGGTGAGCAATAGGATCAGGGTCAGGTGCTATGTTCAGGGTGAGGGTTATCTGTTAGGGGTAGTGTTTATACTTAGCGTACAGGCCCTGTCTGCACTGGGCGGGGGGCTGGGGTTAGGGGGATGGGATTGTCCCCGGGAACCCACTCTATCATACGCTAGGTATGGGCTCCTGGTTTCATGCAAGAGAGAGCTGCAGAGCCCCCTTTTACTCATGGCATGGGAGGATTTTAGGCTTTCTAAACTCTAAGAAAGCAAGAAGTCCGAGAATTAGATTTACGGGTAGGATTATGATAATGTTTAGGGTTAGGGTTAGTGTTAAGGTGGGGTCTTAGGGTTAGGGTTTAGGGTTAGAGGTTAGTGTTAGGTGTAACAGTTACAGTTAGGTTTATGGTTAAGTTTCAGGGTTAGGGTTAAGGTTTGGGTTTAGCGTTTGGCACAGGGTTAGGCTTCAGTGTTAGCTTTATGGGTAAAGATTAGGATTAGGGTTAGTGTGAGGGTTAATGGTAAGGGTCAAGATTAAGGGTTAGGGTTGGGGTTAGGGTTAGGTTTAGGGTTAGGGCTTAGGGTTCGGCTTAGTGTTAAGGGATAGGATTAGGGTTAAGTGTTGGGCTTATGGTTACGGTTAAAGTTTAGTGTTAGTGTTAATGTTTAGTGTTATGGTCCAGTTTAAGTGTTTGGGTGAGGGTTAACAGTTAGGATTAGGCTTAGGGGTTAGGGATATAGTGAAGGTTCAGTGTTAGGGTTAGGTTTAGGGTTCAGGGTTACGGTTAGCTTTAGGGGTTATGGTTAGGGTTAGGTGTTAGGTTAGTGTCAGGGTTAGGTCTAGTCGTGAGGGTAAGGTTTAGGGTTAGCTTTAAGAGCTAGGGTTAGGTTTAATGGTTAGGATTAGGATTACGGTTAAAGGTTAGGGTAATGCTTAGGGGTTAGGGTGAAGGGTGAAGGGTTAGGGCTTTTGTTAGGCATAGCGTTGGGGTTAGAACTAAGGGTTCCTGTCAGTGTTAGGGTTGTAGGCAGCGTTACGGTTAGGCTTAGCGGTGGAGAATTAGGGTTAGGGATTAGGTGTTACAGTTATGACTAGGAGATAGGGTTAGAATTATGGGATAGGGGATGTTCTCAGGGAATGGGTTATGCATTAACGTTACGTTAAGAGGTTAAAGTTAGGCTCACGGTGAGGTTTACGTGTTAAGGGGAGAAATAGGAACAGGGTTAGGTGCCATGTTCAGGGTTAGGGTTATCTGTTAAAGGTATCATTTATGCTTAGCGCACGGGCCCTGTCGGCATTAGGCTGGGGGGAGGTTAGGGGGCTGGGATTGTACCCGGGAACCCACTGTATCGGACTCTGGGTATGGGCCCGTGGATTTCATGCAGGACACAGTGGTAGAGCCTCCTTGCACACATGGCATGGGAGGATTGCAGGCTTTCTAAACTCTAAGAAAGCAAGAAGTCTGAGAATTAGATTTAGGGTTAGGATTATGGTTAGGGTTCAGGATGAAGTGTAGTGTTATGGTGAAGGGATAGGGTTACAGATTAGGGTTACGGTTTAAGGTTACTGTTAGGTTTAACGGTTACAGTTCGTTTTGGGGTTGAGGTTTGCGGATAGGGTTAAGATGAGGGGTTAGGTTTTGGTACAGGGTTAGGGTTGTGTTAGGTTTAGGTTTGAAGATTAGGATTAGAGTTAGGATTAAAGGTTAGCATGAGAGTTAACGGTTAAGATTAAGGTTAAGGGTTAGGGTTAGGGTTTAGGTTTAGGGTTAAGGGTTAGGGTTAGTTTTAGGGTTAGAGTTATGTGTTAGGGTTTGTGTTAGAGGTTAGGGTTAGGTTTACTGTCCACGGTTAGGGTTACGTTTAGGGGTTAGCATTAGGGTTAGGCATTAGGTTTAGGGTAAGGGTTTAGAGTTAGTGTTGGGCTTTAGGCTCGGGGCTTAGGTTCAGGGTCAGGGGTTAGGGTTGGTGGTAGGGCTTAGATTTAGCGGTCAGTTTAAGGGCACAGGACCTGGTTAATCTACGGTGAGAGGGGTGCGGTCGGAGTCACCACGAAAGCACAACATCATTCCCTGGGCCCTGGGACAAGACCTACATGCAGGACTCAGGCGGAGCCTCATCTCACACATGGCATGGCTGTATTGTAGGCTTGCTTCACTCGGGAATGGAAGTAGTGTGAGAATTAAGGTTAGGGTTGGGGTTAGGGGTTTCGAGTTAGGGGTTAGGTTTCGAGTCATGGTTAGGTGCTAGTGGTTAGGGGTAGAGTTAGTGTTACGGGTTCGGTGTTAATTCTGGGTTAGGGGGCCAGGGGTAGGTTTAGGGTTGGGGTTAGTGTTATCGTTAGCGGTTAGGGTTAATGGATAGGGTTAGGGTTAAGGGTAGGCTTAGGGTTAGGGTTCAGGGTTAGGGTTAAGGTTTAGGGTTAGGGTCAGGGTTAAGGGTTAGGGTTAGGGTTAGGGTGTTATGGTTAAGGATTAGGTTTATTGTTCAGGTTTAAGGTTAGCATTATGGGTTTGTGTTACTTCTAACTGTAGGTCAGTGTTGGGGTTAGAACTCTAGGCATTAAGGTAAAGGTTAGAGTTAGGGTTAAGAGTTGGGGTTATGTTTAATGGTTAGGATTGGGATTAGGGTTAAGGGTTAGGGTTAAGGTTAGGGGTTATGACTAAGGATCAACAGTTATGGTTATTTTTAGGCGTAGGGTTAGGGTAAGGGGTTAGGGTTAGTGTTAGTGTTGTTGGTAGGGTTAAGGTTAGGGTTGGTGTTTCAGAATTAGAGATTAGGTGTTATGGTTATGGCTAGGAGTTAGGGTTGGAATTACAGTATAGGGCTTGTTCTCAGGGTGTCATGCATTAACGTTACGATATGGGGTTAAAATTAGGGTTACGGTGAGGTTTACGTGTTAAGGTGAGCAGTAGGATCAGGGTTAGGTGTTATGTTCTGGGTTAGGGTTATGGGTGAGGGGTAGTGTTTATGCTTAGGGCATGGGCCCTGTATGCCCTAGGAATCGAAGTTAGGGTTCTGTGATGGTCGCTGGGAACCCACTCTATCGTACGCTGTGTATGGGCCTCTGGGTTTCTTGCAGGACACTGTGGCAGAGCGGGCTTTCATGCATGGCTTAGTAGGATTGTAGGCTTTCAAACCTCTGAGAAAGCAAGAAGTCTGAGAATTAGATTTCGGGTTAGGATTACGGTACGGTTTAGGGATGAAGATTAGTGATAGGGTGAGGGCTTAGGGTTAGAGGTTAGGGTTAGGGTTAGGGTTGTTTTTAGGGTGAAGTTTAGGGTTGGCATTTTAGAATTAGGGATGAGGTCTTATGGTTTTGGCTGGGGATTAGGATTAGAATTATGGGATGGGGCTTCTTTTCAGGGTGTTATGCATTAAGGTTAAGATAAGGGGATAAGTTAGGGTTACGGGGAGGTTTATGTTTTAAGGTGAGCAATAGGATCAGGGTCAGGTGTTATATTCAGGGTGAGGGTTATCTGTTAGGGGTAGTGTTTATACTTAGCGTACAGGCCCTGTCTGCACTTGGCGGGGTGCTGGGGTTAGGGGGATGGGATTGTCCCCGGGAACCCACTCTATCGTACGCTGGATATGGGCTCCTGGGTGTCATGCAGGACACAGTGGTAGAGCCCCCTTTTACTCATGGCATGGGAGGATTTTAGGCTTTCTAAACTCTGAGAAAGCAAGAAGTCTGACAATTAGATTTAGGGGTAGGATTATGGTAATGTTTAGCGAGGAAGATTAGTGTTAGGGTGGGCTCTTAGGGTTAGGGGTTAGGGTTTAAGGTTTGTGTTATTTTTAACAGTTACAGTTACGTTTATGGTTAAGTTTCAGGGTTAGGGTTAAGGTTTGGTTTTATCGTTTGGCACAGGGTTAGGCTTCAGTGTTAGCTATATGGTTAAAGATTAGGATTAGGGTTAGGGTTAAGGGTTAGTGTGAGGGTTAATGGTAAGTTTCAAGATTAAGGGTTAGGGTTGGGCTTAGGGTTAGGAATAAGGCTTCGTGTAACATTTAGGTTTAGAGTTAAGTGTTATGGTTATGGCTAGAGGTTAGGGTTAGGTTTAGGGTTCATGGTTAGGGTTACATTTAGGGGTTCGGGTTACGGGTTAAGTATAGGGCGAGTGTTTAGTGTTATTGTTGGACGTTAGGATAAGGGCCGAGGTTTAGGGTTAGGATTTAGGTTTAGTGTTAGGGCTTAGATTTAGTGGTTAGTTTAAGGGCACATGCTCTGTTTAATCTATGGTGGGAAGGGTGCAGACTGGGTCGCCTCAACACCACACCATCGTACTTGGGCCTTGGGCCCAGACCTACATGCAGGACTCAGGCAGAGCCTCTTCTCACTCGTGGCATGGCTCTATTGTAGGCTTGGTCAACTCTGAGAACGAAGGAAGTGTGAGAATTAGGGTTATGGTTAGGGTTATGTGTTTGGGGTTAGAGGTTTGGGTTTGAGTGAAGTTTAGTGGTTAGGAATTAGAAGTTAGGATTAGTGTGTCAGGGGTTAGGTGTTAGGTTTTTGTAAGGGGCTAGCGTTAGATTTAGGTTTAGGGTTAATGTTCAGGTGGGTTAGGGGTCAGCGTTAGGGTTAGGCTTACAAGATAGGATTAAGGTAAAGGGTGAAGGCTTAAGATTAGCAGTAAGGGTTAAGGTTAGGGTTAAGGGTTAGGGTTTCGGTCCAAGTTAAGGGTGAGAGTGAGGGTTAACAGTTGCGATTAGGGTAATGGTTTAGGGATAGTAATAGGTTTAAGGGATAGGGTTAGGGTTAGGTTTAGGGTTCGGGGTTAGGGTTAGCATTAGCGGTTAGGGTTAGGGTTAGGGGTTAGGGTTACAGTTAGGGTTAGGTCTAGGCATTATGGTAATGGTTCGTGTTAGGGTTAAGAATTAGGGTTAGGTTTAATTGTTAGGATTATGATCAGGGTAATGGTTAGGGTTAGGGTTAGCGGTTAGAGTTAGGGTTAGTGTTAGGGTTGTTTGTAGGGTGAAGGTAATGTTTAGCAGTTTAGAATTAAGGTTAGGGATTAAGTGTTACGGTTATGCTAGGAGTTAGGCTTAGAATTAAGGGATAGGGTTTGTTCTTAGGGTAAGTGTTATGCAATAACATTAGGATAGGGGTTAAAGTTAGGGTTACAGTGAGGTTTACGTGTTAAGGTGAACAATAACATCAGGGTTAGGTGTTATGTTCAGGGTTAGGGTTATGGGTGAGGTGCAGGGTTTTTGCTTAGGGCATGGGCCCTGTCAGCACTAGCAGGGGGAGTTAGGGGGCTGTGATTGTCCCCGGGAACCCACTCTATTGTGCACAGAGTATGGGCTCCTGGGTTTCATGCAGGACACTGTGGCAGAGCCAGCTTTCACGCATGGCTTTGGAGAATTGTAGGCTTTTAAAACTCTGAGATAGCAAGAAGTCTGAGAATTAGATTTAGGGTTAGGATTATGGTTAGGGTTAGGGATGAAGATTAGTCAGGGAGAGGGCTTAGGGTTAGGGCTTAAGCTTCGAGTGAGGATTAGGGGTTAGGGAGTAGGTGTTGGGTTTAGTGATAGGGTTAGGGCTTAGGGGTTAGGGTTGGGTTAGGGGCTAGGGTTAGATTTAGAGTGGGGTTAGGGTTAGCGTTATGGGTTAGAGTTAGGGTTAAGGGATAGGATAAGGGTTAAGCGTTAAGGCTTAGGGTTAGCGTTAAGTGTTAGGTTTAGTTTTAAGGGTTAGGGTTACAGTTCGAGTTAAGGGTTAGTGTGGGGTTAACGGTTAGGGCTAGGGTTATGGGTTAAGGATAGAGTTAGGTTTAAGGCTTAGGATTAGGGTTCAGTGTTAGGGTTAGCATTAGGGATTAGGGTTAGGGTTAGGGGTTACGTTTACTCTTAGGGTTAGGTCTAGGCATTAGGGTACGTGTTAGTGTTAGGCTTAAGAGTTAGGGTTAGGTTTAATTGTTAGGATTAGGATCAGGGTTAAGGGTTAGGGTTAAGTGTCAAGTGTTACGGTTATTTTTAGGTGTACGGTTAGGGTTAGCGGTTAGGGTTAGGGTTAGTTTGTAGGGATAAGGTAATGTTTAGCAGTTTTGAATTAGCCTTAGGGATTAGGTGTTACAATTGTGGCTAGGAGTTAGGGTTAGAATTAAGGGATAGGGGTTGTTCTTAGGGTAAGTCTTATGCATTAACGTTAGGATAACAGGTTCAAGTTAGAGTTATGGTGAGGTTGATGTGTTAAGGTGAGCAATAGTATCAGGGTGAGCTGTGATGTTCAGGGTTAGGGTTATGGGTGAGGGGTAGTGTTTATGCTTATATCACGAGCCCTCTCTGCTCTAGGAGGGGGCTTAGAGGGCTGGGATAGATGCCGGAAGCCACTCTATCATACACTGGGTATGGGCCCCTTGGTTTCATGCCGGACACAGTGGCCAAGCCTCCTTCTACACATGGCATGGGAGGATTGTAGGCTTTGTAAACTCTGAGAAAGCAAGAAGTCTGAGAATTAAATTTAGGGCTAGGATTAGGGTTAGGGTTAGCAATATAGGTTACTGTTATGGTGAGGGCTTAGGGTTAGGGGTTTCAGTTAGGGTCAGGGTTAAAGGTTAGTGTTAGGTTTAACAGTTACAGTTAGGTTTAGGGTTAAGCTTTAAGGTTTAAGCTTAGGGTTAAGATTAGGGGTTAGGTTTTGGTACAGGGTAAGGGTTAAGTGCTAGGTTTAGGCTCCAAGATTAGGATTAGGGTTAGGGTTAAGGTTTAGTGTGAGGGTTAACGGTTAGGGTTAAGGTTAAGTGTTAGGTTTATGGGTTAGGGTTAGGGTTAAGTGTTCATGTTAGGTTTAGGGTTAGAGTTAAGTGTTATGGTTAGGGTTAGGGGTTTGGGTTAGGTTTAGGGTTCATGGTTAAGGTTACATTTAGGGGTTAGGTTTAGGGTAAGCGTTTAGTGTTAGTGTTGGGCATTAGGGTCAGGGCTTAGGTAGGGTTAGGGGTTAGGGTCAGTGTTTGGGCTTTGATTTGGCGGTTAGTTTAAGGGTACAGGACCTGTGTAATCTATGGTGAGAAGGGTGCAGAATGTTTCCATGCGACACCACACCATCGGATCCTGGGCCTTTGGCCCAGACCTACTTGCAGGACTCATGCGGAAACTCTACTCACGCATTGCATGGTTGTATTTTAGGCTTGGTTAACTCTGAGAATGGAAGTAGTGTGAGAAATAGGGTTATGGTTAGGGTTAAGGGTTTGGTGTTAGGGGTTAGGGTTCAAGTGAGGTTTAGTGGTTAGGGACTAGGATTTAGGGTTAGTGTTAGGGTTAGGGGTTAGTTTTGCGTTAGGGGCTAGGGTTAGATTTATGGTTGGGGTTAGTGTTAGGGTTAGGATTAGGCATCAGGGTTAGTGTTAGGGTTAAAGGATAGGATTGGCGTTAAGTGTTTAGGCTTAGGGTTTGTGTTAAGTGTTAGGGTTGGGGTTTAGGCTTAGGGTTACGGTTTGAGTTAAGCTCTAGGGTGAGGGTTAAAGATTAGGCTTAGGATTATTGGTTAGGGATAGAGTTATGTTTAAGGGTTAGGGATAGGGTTAGGTTTAGGGTTCAGTGTTAGGGTTAGCATTAGGGGTTAGGGTTAGGGTTAGGGGTTAGGCGTAGTGATGTATTAAGGGCTATGGTTAGAATTAGGATTGGGGTTAGTGTTAGGTTTAGGGTTAGGGGTTAGGTTTAGGGTTAAGGGATAGGATTATGGTTAAGGGTTGGGCGTAGCTTTAGGGTTAAGATTTAGTGTTAGGGTCCGGTTTAAGGGTTAGGGTGAGGGTTAACGGTTAGGGTTAGGGTTGGGGTTAGGGGTTAGGGATATAGTTAGTATTAAGTGTTAGAGTTAGGTTTAGGGTTCAGGGTTAGGGTTAGCTTTAGGGGTTATGATTAGGGTTAGGTGTTAGTTTAGTGTTAGTGTTAGGTCTAGGCGTCAGGGTAAGGTTTAGGGTTAGGGTTAAGAGCTAAGGTTGGGTTAGGGTTAGGGTTAGGGTTAGGAGTTAGGGTAAAGGGTCAAGGGTTAGCATTATTTTTAGCCATAGCTTTGGCGTTAGGAGTAAGGGTTAGGTTCAGTGTTAGGGTAACAGTAGGTTACCGTAACAGTAACTACGTAGGGTAACAGTTAGTGTTAGTGGTTTAGAATTAGGGTTAGGGATTAGTTGTCACAGTTATGACTAGGAGATAGGGTTAGAATTATGGGATAGGGGTTAATCTCAGGGTAAGTGTTATGCATTAACGTTAGGATAAGAGGTTAAAGTTCAGGTTACAGTGAGGTTTACATTCTAAGGTGAGCAATAGAATCAGGGTTAAATGTTATTTTCAGGGTTAGAGTTTTGGGTGAGGTGTAGAGTTTATGCTTAGGGCACGGGCCTTGTCTGCATTAGGCGGGGGGGTGGGGTTAGGGGGCTGGGATTGTCACCAGGAACCCACTCTATCGTACTCTGGTTATGGGCCCCAGCGGTTCATTCAGGACACAGTGGAAGAGCCTCCTTTCACGCATGGCATGGGAGGATTGTAGGCTTTCTAAACTCTAAGAAAGCAAGAAGACTGAGAATTAGATTTAGGGTTAGGGTTAGGGTTCGGGTTAAGGATCAAGGTTAGTATTAGGGTGAAGGCTTAGAGTTAGGGGTTACGGGTAGCGTTACAGGTTACTCAGTTTTAACCGTTACAGTTAGGTTCAGGGTTAAGGTTTATGGTTAGGTTTAAGGTTAGGGTTTAGGGTTTGGTACAGGATTAGGGTTAAATATTAGGTTTAGGGTTAAAGATTACGGTTAAGGTTAGGTTTAAATGTTAGTGTCAGGGTTAACAGTCAAGGTTAAAGTTAAGAGTTAGGGTTAGGGTTAGTGTTAGGATTAAGGGTTCATGTTAGGTTTAGGGTTAGAGTTAAGTGCTATGGTTAGCGCTCCAGGTTAGGGTTAGGTTTAGGGTTCACAGTTAGGGTTACGTTTAGAGGTTAGCATTAGGGTTAGGGATTAGCTTTAGGGTAAGAGTTTAGAGTTAGTGTTGGGCTTTAGGCTCAGGGCTTAGGTTTAGGGTCAGAGGTTAGGGTTGATGTTAGGGCTTAGATTTAGTGGTTAGTTTAAGGGCACAGGACCTGTTTATTCTACAGTGAGAGGGGTTAGGGTTAGGGTTAGGGTTGTCGTAGGGGTTAAGGTTAGATTTAACCTTGGGGTTAGTGTTAGGGTTAGGATTAGGGGGTTAGTGTTAGGGTTAGGGGTTAAAAACACCTACAGCCAGCCCTAACCCGATTTCTGACACTTCTTCCATTCTCAGAGTTAACCAAGCCTACAATACAGCCATGTCATGCGTGAGAAGAGGCTCCACCTGAGTCCTGTATGTAGGTCTTGGCCCAAGGCCCAGCGTACGGTGGTGTTGTGTCGCAGCGACCCTGTGCACCACTCTCACCATAGATTAAACAGGTCCTGTGCCCTTAAACTAACCGCTAAATCTCAGCCCTAACACTAATCCTAACCCCTAACCCTAAAAGTTATCCTTAACCCTACTGTTAACACTCAAACTAACCCTTAACTCTAACCCTTGTCATGATCTTTAACCCTAACCCTAACACTTAACCCTAACCCTGTACCAAACCATAACCCCTAAGCTTAACCCTAACCCTAAACCTAAACCCTAAGTCTAACTGTAACTGTTAAACCTAACAGTAACTTTTAACCCTAAAACTAACCGTATCCCCTTACCCGAAGCCCTCACCCTAAGATTAAACTTCATCCCTAACCATAACGATAATCCTAACCTTAAATCTAATTCTCAGACTTCTTACTTTCTTAGAGATTTGAAAGCTTACAAACCTCCTTTACCATGCGTGAAATCAGGCTCTGCCAGAGTGTCCTACAAGAAACCCATGGGCCCATACCCTGCATACGATAGAGTGGGTTTCTGGTGACAATCGCATCCCCCTCAATCCCACTCCTAGGGCAGACAGGGCCCATACCCTAAGCAAAACCCTACCCCTCACTCATAATTCTAACCCTGATCCTATTGCTCACCTTAACACATAAACCTCACCGTAAACCTAACTTTAACCACTTATCCTAACATTAATGCATAACACTTATGCTAAGAACAACCCCTATCACTTAATTCTAACCCTAACTCCTAGCCATAACAGTAACCCCTAATCCCTAACCCTAATTCTAACCACTAAACATTACCTTAACCCTACAAACAACCCTAATACTAACCCTAACCTTAAACGCTAACCCTAACCTTATCCCTAAACATAACCTTAAAAGTTTACCCTAAACCCTAACCCTATCCCCTAACCCTAAGCCTAACCCTTAATTCTGATCCTAATCCTAACAATTAAACCTAACCCTAACCCTTAACCCTAACACTAACCCTTACCTTAATGCCGAGACCTAATCTTAGCAGTAAAGCTACCTCTAACCCTAACCCTAGACCTTAAACCTAACACTATCCCTAACTTATAACCCTAACCCTAACTGTTAACCCTCACCCTAACCCTTAACTCGGACCATAACCCTAACCCTTAACCCTAACCCTATCCCTTAATGCTAACCCTAAGCCTTAACCCTTAACCCTAATCCTATCCCTTAACCCTAACCCTAACCCCTAACCCTAACCCTAACCCTAACCCCAACCCTAAATCTATCTCTAGTCCCTAACCCAACCCTAACCATTAACCCCTAATGCTAACATTAACTCTAACCCCTAATCCCTAACACCTAACCCTCACGCGAACACTAACCCCTAACCCCAAACACCTAACCCTAATCATAACCATAATTCTCACACTTCCTCCATTCTCAGAGTTAGCCAAGCCTACAATAAAACCATGCCATGCGTGAGAAGAGGCTCTGCCTGAGACCTGCATGTAGGTCTGGGCCCAAGGCCTAGGGTACGATGGTGTGGTGTGGCGATGACCCATTCTGCACACTTCTCACCATAGATTACACAGGTCCTGTGCCCTTAAAATAACCTCTAAATCTAAGTCCTAACGCTAACTCTAACACTAACCCTTAACCCTAAACTTAAGCCCTGACCCTAACGCCCAACACTAACATTAAACCCTTACCCTAATCCTTACCCATAACCCTAATGCCTAAACGTAACCCTAACGATGAACCCTAAACCTAACCCTAACCCAAAACCCTAACCATAACACTTAACTCTAACCCTAAACCTAACACGAACACTTAAACCTAAACTTAACCACTAACCCTAACACTTAACCTTAACCCTAACCGTTAACTCTCACACTAACCCTTAAACCTAACCCTAATCGTAATCTTTAACCCTAAACCTAACAGTTAACCCTTACCCTGTACCAAAACCTAACCCCTAACCTTAACCTTAACCCTAACACTTGACCCTAAAGCTAACTGTAACCATTAAACCTAACACTAACCTTTAACCCTGACCGTAACTCTAACCCCTAACCCTAAGCCCTCACCCTAATGCTAAACTTTATCCTTAACACTAACCATAATCCTATCCCTAAATCTAATTCTCAGACTTCTTGCTTTCTCAGAGTTTAGAAAGCCTACAATCCTCCCATGCCATGCGTGAAAAGAGGCTCTGCCACTGTGTCCTGCATGAAACCCAGGGACCCATACCCAGTGTACGATAGAGAAAGTTCTCGGCCACAATCCTAGACCCCTAATCCTCCCGCCTAGTGCAGACAGGGCCCGTGCCCTAAGCATAAAAAGTACGCCTAACATATAACCCTAACCTTGAACGTAACACCTAACCCTGATCCTACTGCTCACCTTATCATGTAGACCACACTGTAACCCTAACTTTAACCGCATCTCCTAAAGTTAATGCATAACACTTACACTGAGAACAACGCCTATCCCATAATTCTAACCCTAAATCTTAGCCATAACCATAAAACCTAATCCCTAACCCTAATTCTAAACTGCTAACCCTAACCTTAACACTACCAACAACCCTAACACTAACCCTAACCCTAACCCTCACCCCTAATCCTACCCTATGCCTAAAAGTAACCCTAACTCCTAACCCTTATCCCTAACCAAAAGCCCTGTCCCTAACCATAAGACATAAGTCTCACCCTTATACCCTAACCCTAATACGAATCCTTAAGCCTAACCCCCAATCCTAACAATTAACCTTAACCCTAACTGTTAACGCTCACCCTAACCCTTAAATCAGACCAAAACCCTAACATTTAACCCTAACCCTAATCCCTAATGCTAACCCTAAGCCTTAACCCTTTACCCTAATCCTATCCCTTAAGCCTAACCCTAACCCTAATTCCTAACCCTAACCATAATCCCTAACCCTAACCCTAACACTAACCCTAACTCTGAATCTAACCCTAGCCCCTAAACCAACACTAACCCCTAACCCCTAACCCTAACACTAACACTAACTCCTAATTTCTAACCCCTGAACCACACTCGAACCCTAACCCCTAACCCCAAACAATTAACCATAACCATAACCCTAATTCTCACACTTCCTCCATTTTCAGAGTTCACCAAGCCTACAATAGAGCCATGCCATGAGTGAGAAGAGGCTCCGCCTGAGTCCTGCATGTAGGTCTGGGCCCAAGGCCCAGGTACGATGGTGTGGTGTCAAGGGGACCAATTCTGCACCCTTCTCACCATAGATTAAACAGGTCCTGTGCCCTTAAACTAACCGCTAAATCTAAGCCCTAACACTAAACCTAAACGCTAACCCTAAACCTAAGCCCTTATCCTAATGCCCAACACTAACACCAAACACTCACCCTAAACCTAACCCGTAACCCTAACCCCTAAACGTAACCCTAACCATGCACCCTATATCTAACCCTAACCCCTAACCCTAACCATAACACTTAACTCTAACCCTAAACTAACATAAACCCTTAACACTAAACCTAATCTCTAACCCTCATGCTTAACCCTAACCGTTAATCCTCACACTTACCTTTAAACCTAACCCTAATTGTAATCTTTAACTCTAAACTTAACACTTAAACCTTAACCTGTACCAAAACCTATCCCCTAAACTGAACCCTAACACTAAACCTTAACGCTAAACCTAACTGTAACTGTTAAACCTAACACTGACCTTTAACTCTGACCCTAAACCTAACCCCTAACCCTAAGGCATCACCTTAACACTAAACTTCATCCCTAATTCTAACCATAATCCTAACCCTAAATCTAATTCTCAGACTTTTTCTTTCTCAGAGTTTAGAAAGCCTATAATCCTCCCATGCCATGTGTGAAAGGAGGCCCTGCCACTGTGTCCAGGGGCCAATACCCAGCATACGATAGAGTGATTTCCCGGCGAATATGCTAGCCCCCTAACCTCTCCGCCTAGTGCAGACAAGGCACGTGCCCTAAGCATAAACACAACCCCTAACCAATAACCCTAACCATAACTGTTAACTCTCACCCTAACATTTAACCCTGACACTAACCCTAACCCGTAAACCTATCCCTAAACCTTTACCCAAAGCCTAAGCCTTAACTCTAACACTATCATTTAACCCTAGCCCTAACCCCTAAATGTTACACTAACCATGAACCCTAAGCCTAACCGTAACCCCTAACACTAACCATAACACTTAACTGTAACCCTAAACCTAACAAGACCCCTTAACCCTAACACTAACCCCTAACCCTAGCCCTTAAACTTAACCCTAAACTTTTACCCTCACACTAACCTTTAACACTAACCATAATGCTAATCTTTAACCCTAAACCTAACACTTAACTCTTACCCTGTACGAAACCCTAACCCCTGACCTTAACCCTGACAATAAACCTTAACCCTAAACCTAACTTTAACCGTTAAAACTAACACTAACCTTAACCCTAACTCTATCCCTAACCCTTAACCCTAAGCCCTCACCCTAACACTAATCGTCATCCCTAATCCTAACCATAATCCTATCCCTAAATCTTAATCTCAGACGTCTTCCTCTCTCAGAGTTTAAAAAGCCCTCACCCTAAAATTTAACCCTAAACCTAACTGTAACTGTTTAAACTAACACTAATCTTTAACCATAACCCTAACCCTTAACCTGAACCCTAAGCCAAACTCTTAACCCTAATCCTATCCCTTAACCCTAACTCTAATCCCTAACTCGAACGCTAACACTAACCCCAACCCTAAACCTAACCCTAGCCCCTAACCCAACCCTCACCCCAACCCCTAACCCTAACACTAACCCTAACCCCTAATGCCTAACCCCTAACCCTCATTTGAACACTCTCTCCTAAACCCAAATCCCTAACCCTAACCATAACCCTAATTCTCACACTTCTTCCATTCTAAGAGTTAACCAAGCCTACAATACAACCATGCCATGCATGAGAACAGGCTCCCCCTGATTCCTGCATGTACGTCTGAGCCCAAGGCCCAGGGTACAATGCTGTGGTGTCTCAGCGACCGATTCCACACCCTTCTCACCATAGATTAAACAGGTCCTCTGACCTTAAACTAATCGCTAAATCTAAGTCCTAACACTAACCCCTACCCTAAACAGAAACCCTGACCCAAACTCCCTTCACTAACACTATACCCTTACACCAAACCTAACCCCTAAACCTAACCCCTAAACATAACCTTAACCATGAACCCTAAACCTGAACCTAAACCCTAACACTTAAGTGTAACCCTAAACCTAACACGAACCCCTAATCCTAACCCTAAACCCTAACCCTAACCCTTCACCTTAACCCTAACCGTTAACCCTCAGCTAACCCTTAAACCTAACACTAATCCTAATCTTTACCCCTAAGCCGAACACTTAACCCTAACCCTGTACCAAACCCTAATCCCTAACACTAAGCCCTCTCCCTAACACTAAACTTCATCCCTAACCCTAACCGTAATCCTAACCCTAAATCTAATTCTGAGACTTCTTGCTTTCTCAGAGTTTAGAAAGCCTACAATCCTCCCATGCCATGCATGAAAGGAGGCTCTGCCACTGTGCCCTGCATGAAACCCAGAGGCCCATACCCAGCATACGATAGAGTGGGTTCCTGGTGACAATCCCAGCCTCCGAGCCCCCCCACCTAGTGAAGACAGGGCCTGTGCCCTAAGCATAAACACTGCCCCTAACCCATAACCATAACCCTGATCATAACATCTGACCCTGATCCTATTGCTCACCTTAACATGTAAAACTCACCATAACCCTAACCCTAACCCCTTATCCTAACGTTAATGAATAATACTTACCCTGAGGACAACACCTATCCCATAATTCTAACCCTAACTCTTATTCATAACTGTAAAACCTAATACCTAATTGTAAGCTGCTAACCCTAAATTTAACCCTACCAACAGCCCTAACACTAACCCTAACCCTAACCCTAACCCTGAACATAAAACCTAACCCTGATCCTATTGCTCACCTTAACACGTAAAGCTCACCGTAACACTAATTTAACCGCTTACCCTAACTTTAAGCATAAAACTGACCCTGAGACCAACCCCTATGCCATAATTCTAACCCTAACTCCTTACCATAACCATAACACCTAATCCCTAACCCTAATTCTAAACTGCTAAACCTAACCTTAAGCCTACAAAAAACCTTAACGGTAACACTAACCCTAACACCTAATCCTAACCCTGTGCCTGAAAATAAACCTAACCCTTAACCTTTAACCCTAATGCTAACCCATAACCCTAACCATAACACTTTACTCTAACCCTAAATCTAACACGAACGCTTAACACTAGCCCTAAACCCTAACCCTAACCCTTAAACACAAACCTAACCGTTAACACTCACACTAACCGTCAACCCTAATCCGAATTCTAATCTTTAACCCTAAACCTAACACTTAACCCTAACCCTGTACCAAACCCTAACCCCTAACCATAACCCTCACCCTAAAACGTAACCCTAAACCTAACTGTAACCGTTAAACCTAACTCTAACATTTAACCTTTACTCTACCCATAATCCCTAGCCCTAATCCCTCACCCTAGCACTAACCACATTCCTAACCCTAACTATAATCCTAACCCTAAATCTAATTATCAGACTTCTTGCTTTCTCAGCGTTAGAAAGCCTACAATCCTCCCATGCCATGAATAAAAGGAGGCTCTACCACTGTGTCCTGCCGGAAACCCCAGTGCCCATACTCAGCATACACTAGAGTGGGTTCCCGACGACAATCGCAACCCCAAACCCCTCCCCCCCTGCCTAGTGCAGACAGGGCCCGAGTCGTAAGCATAAACCCTACCCCTCACCCCTAACCATAACCCTGAACATAACACCTGACCCTGATCCCATTGCTCACCTTAAAATGTAAATCTCACCATAACCCTAAATTTAACCCCTTATCATAACGTTAATGCATAACACTTACCCTGAGAACAACTCCTATCTCTGAATTCTAACCCTAACTCCAAGCCATAACCATAACACCTAATCCCTAATGCGAATTCTAAACTGCTAACCCTAACCTTAAACCTACCATCAAACCAAACATTACCCTAGCCCCTAACTTTAAAATTATGCCTAAAAATAACCCTAACACTTCACCCTTAATCCTAACCCCTAACTCTAACCCTAACCCTACCCCTAAGACCCTAACCATAACCCTAACTGTTAACCCTCACCCTAACACGTAACCCTGAACTTAACCCTAAACCTTAACACTAACCCTTAACCCTAACCCTAAGCCAAACCCTTAACCATAATCCTATCCTTTAACCCTAAACGCTAACCCTAATATTAACCCCAACCCTAAACCTAACCCTAGCACCCTAACCCAAACCCAACAACTAACCCCTATCCCTAACACTAACCCTAACTCCTAATCCCTAGGACCTAACCCTGACTCGAACCATAATCCCAAACTCCAAACCCCTAACCCAAACCCTAACCCTGATTCTCACACTACTTCCATTCTCAGAGTGAAGCAAGCCTACAATACAGCTATACTATGCGTGAGATGAGGCTCCACCTGAGTCCTGCATGTAGGTCCTTTCCCAAGGATCAGGGAACGATTTTGTGCTTTCGTGGAGACTCTGACAGCACCCTTCTCACCGTAAATAAAACAGGTCCTGTGCCCTTAAACTAAAAGCTAAATCTCAGCCCTAACACTAACACTAACCCCTAACCGTAAACATAAGCTCCGACCGTAACGCTGAACACGAACTCTAAAACCTTACCCTAAACCTAATCCCTAACCCTAACACTAACCCATAAACATAACACTAACCATGAACCCTAAACCTAACCCTAACCATAACACTTAACGCTAACCCTAAAGCCTACACGAAGACTTATTCCTAACACTAACAAAAACCCTAGCCCTTAGTCTTGATCCTTATCATTAACCCTCACACTAGCCCTTAACCCTAACCCTAATCCTAATCTTTAACCCTAAAGCTAAAACTTAAGCCTAACACTGTACCAAACGCTAAACCTTAACCTTAACCCTAACCCTAAAACATAACCATAAACCTGACTGTAACGGTTAAACCTAACACTAACCTTTAACCCTAACCACTGACCTTCAGAACGCACCCTAACACTAACCTTCATCCCTAAACATTACCATAAACCTACCCCTAAATCTAATTCTCAGACTTCTTGCTTTCTCAGAGTTTAGAAAGCCTACAATTCTCCCATGTCATGAGTAAAAGGAGGCTCTGCCACTGTGTCCTGCAAGAAACCCGGGGGCCCATAACTAGTGCATGATAGAGCGGGTTCCCAGTGGCAATCCTAGTCCCTAACCCCCCCCCTCCTGGTGAAGACAGGGCCCGTGCGCTAAGCAAAAACACTATCCCTAACAGATAACCCTAACTCCAAACATAAAACCTAACCCTGATCCTGTTGCTCACCTTAAAACATAAACCTAACCATAACACTAATTTATCCCCTTATGTTAACGTTAATGCATAGCACCCAAAGAAGAAGCCCTATCCCATAATTCTAAACCTAATCCCTAGCCATAACCATAACACCTCATCCATATTCTAAAGTGCCAACCCTAAACTTCAACCTACCATCAACCCTAACCCTAACCCTAACCCTTAACCCTAAGCCCTCACCCTAACACTAATCTTCATCCCTAAACCGTGCCATAATCCTAACCCGAAATCTAATTCTCAGACTTCTTGCTTTCTCAGAGTTTTGAAAGCCTACAATCCTACTAAGCCATGCATGAAAGCCCGCTCTGCGACAGTGTCCTGCAGGAAACCAGAGGCCCATACACTGCATACGATAGAGTAGATTACCAGCGACCATCACAGACCCCTATCTTTGCCTCCTAGTGCATACAGGGCCCGTGCCCAGAGCATAAACCCTACCCCTCACCCATAAGACTAACCCAGAACATAACACCTAACCCTGATCATACTGCTCACCTTAAGAGGTAAAGCTCACCATAACCCTAACTTTAACACCTTATCTTAACGTTAATGCATGACACCCTGAGAAAAAGCACTATACTGTAATTCTAACGCTAACTACTAGCCATAACCATAACACCTGATCCCGAATTCTGAAACGCCAACCCTAACCTTAACCCTACCAACAACACTAACACTAACCCTAACACCTTACCCTAACCCTACGCATAAAAATAACCCTAACCGTTGATCCTTAGTCATAACCCCTAACCTTAACCCTAACACTTAACCCTAATCCCAAGCCTAACCATTAAACATAACCCTAACACTTAACCTTAAACCTAACCTTTACCTTAATGCCTAGAGATCTAACCCTAACACTGACTTACAGTTAACACTAACCCTAACCCCCTAATGTTAACCTTAAACCTGAACCATAAACCTAACCCTTAACCCTAATCCTATCCCTAACCCCCTAACCCTATCCCTAACTGTTAACCCTCACCCTAACCCTTAACCGTGACCCTAACCCTAAACCTGAACCCTTACCCTAAGCCTAACCCTTAACCCTAACCCTATCCCTTAACCCTAACGCCTAACCCTAACGCTAACTCCAAACCTAAACCTTACCCTGGCCCCCTAAACCAGAGTTAACACCTAACCCGTAACACTAACTCTAACCCTAACCACTAATCCCTAGCACCTAACCCTGACTCCAAGCCTAACCCCTAACTCGAAACCCCTAACCCCAACCCTAACCCTAATTCTCACACTACTTCCATTCCCGAGTGAAGCAAGCCTACAATACAGCCATGCCATGTGTGAGATGAGGCTCCGCCTGAGTCCTGCATGTAGATCTTGTCCCAGGGCCCAGGGAATGATGTTGTGCTTTCGTGATGACTCCGACCGCACCCCTCTCACCGTAGATTAACCAGGTCCTGTGCCCTTAAACTGACCGATAAATCTAAGCCCTACCACCAACCCTAACCCCTGACCCTGAACCTAAGCCCCGAGCCTAAAGCCCAACACTAACTCTAAACCCTTACCCTAAACCTAATCCTTAACCCTAATGCTAACCCCTAAACGTAACCCTAACCGTGGACAGTAAACCTAACCCTAACCTCTAACACAAACCCTAACACATAACTCGAACCCTAAAGCTAACCCTAACCCTTAACCCTAAACCTAAACCCTAACCCTAACTCTTAACCTTAACCCTAACCGTTAACTCTCACGCTAACCTTTAATCCTAACCCTAATCCTAATCTTCAACCGTAAACCTAACACTTAACCCTAACCCTGTACCTAACCCTAACCCTATACCAAACCCTAACCCCTCATCTTAACCCTAACCGTAAACCTCAACCCTAAACCGAACTGTAACCGTTAAACCTAAGAGTAACCTTTAACCCTAATCCTAATCCCTAACCCTAAGCCCTCACCCTAACACTAAACTTCATCCTTAACCCTAACCAGAATCCTAACCCTAAATCTAATTCTCAAACTTCTTGCTTTCTTAGAGTTTAGAAAGCCTGCAATCCTCCCATGCCATGCGTGAAAGGAGGCTCTACCACTGTGTCCTGCATCAAACCCATGGGCCCATACCCAGAGTACGATACAGTGGGATCCTGGTGACAATCCCAGTCCCCTAACCTCCCCCCACCCCCGCCTAAGGCAGACAGGGCCCGTGCGCTAAGCATAAACAATACCTGTAACAGATATCCCTCACCGTGAACATAACACCTAACCCTGTTCCTATTTCTCCCCTTAACACGTAAACCTCACCGTGAGCCTAACTTTAACCTCTTATCCTAACGTTAGTGCATAACCCATTCCCTGAGAACAACCCCTATCCCATAATTCTAACCCTATCTCCTAGTCGTCACTGTAACACCTAATCCCTAACCCTAATTCTAAACCGCTAACTCTAACCGTAACCCTGCCTATAACCCTAACACTGACAGTAACCCTTACTTCTAACCCCAACGCTATGCCTAACAAAAACCCTTAACCCTTCACCCTAACCCCTAAGCCTTACCCTAACCCTTAACCCTAATCCTAATCCTATCCATTAAACCTAACCCTAGCTCTTAAAGCTAACCCTACACCTTACCCTCACGACTAGACCTAACCCTGACACTAACCTAACACCTAACCCTAACCATAACCCCTACAGCTAACCTTAACCCTGAACCCTAAACCTAACCCTAACACTGAACCCTCACTATATCCCCAACCTCTAAGCCTAATCCTAACCGTTAACCCTCACCCTAACACTTAAACTGGACCATAACACTAAACATTAACCCTAACACTAAACTTTAACCCTAAACCTGAGCCCAACCCTTAACGCTAATCCTATCCTTTCACCCTAAACCTAACTCCTAACCCTAACCCTAACACTAACCCCAATCCTAATTCTAACCATACCCCTTCATAAAACACTAACTCCTAACCCTAACACTTACCAAAAACCCTAATCGCTAATCCCTAACACTAACGCTTAACCTTTACCGTAACCGTTAACCCTCACCCTAACCCTTAACGCTGACCCTAACCTTAACCTTTAATCTAAGCCTGACCCTTAACCCTAACAGTAAGGAAAACCCTCACGCCAACCTTATCCCTTATCCCTAACCCTAACACTACAGCTAAAAATAACCCTAACCTTTGATCCTTAAACCTAACCCCTAACACTTACTTTAACCCCAAACCCTAACCCTAATCCTAAGCATTAAACCTAACCCTATCTCTTAACCCTTACTCTAACGCCTAGATCTAACCCTAAAATCTAACCTACCACCTAATCCTAACCTTAAGCCCTAATGCTAACTCTAACCCTGAACCCTAAACCTACCCGTAAACCCTTAACACTAACCCTATCCATAAACCTTAACCCTGACCCTAACCATTACCCGCACCCAAGCATTTAACCCTGACCCTAACCCTAATCCTTAACGATAAACTTAACACTAAACCCCAACCCTAAGCCCAACACTTAACCCTAAACCTGACCCTTGACCCCTAACCCTAAACCTAAGCCTAACCCCAACCTGAACCCTTAATCTTGACCCTTACCCTTAACCCTCACACTAACACTACTCCTAATCTTTAACCATGAAGCTAACACTGAAGCCTACCCCTGTGCCAAACGCTAAACCCAAACCTTAACCCGAACCCTGAGACTTAACCGTAAACCTAACTGTAACTGTTAAACCTAACACTAACCTTTAACCCCAACCCCTAACCCAAGACCCCACCCTGACACTAATCTTCATCCCTAAACATTACCAGAATCCTACCCCTAAATCTAATTCTCAGAGTTCTTGCTTTCTCAGAGTTTAGAAAGCCTACAACCCTCCCATGCCATGAGTAAAAGGGGGCTCTGCCACTGTGTCCTGCATGAAACCCAGGAGCCCATACCCAGCGTACGATAGAGTGTGTTCCCGGGGACAATCCCATCCCCCTAACCCCAGCCCCCCGCCCAGTGAAGACAGGGCCCGTACGCTAAGTATAAACACTACCCCTAACAGATAACCCTCACCCTGAACATAACACCTAACCCTGATCCTATTGCTCACCTTAAAACATAAACCTCCCCGTAACCCTAACTTAGCCCCTTAACTTAACGTGAATGCATAACACCTTGAGAAGAAGCCCTATCCCGTAATTCTAATCCTAAACCATAGTCATAACCGTAACACCTCATCCCTAATTCTAAAACGTCAAACCTAATCTTCACCCTACCAGCAACCCTAACCCTAACCCTAACCCCTAACCCTAAGCCCTCACCCTAACCACTAATCTTCATCCCTAAACCGTGCCGTAATCCTAACCTGAAATCTAATTCTCAGACTTCTTGCTTTCTCAGAGTTTTGAAAGCCTACAATCCTACTAAGCCATGCATGAAAGCCGGCTCTGCCACAGTGTCCTGCATGAAACCCAGAGGCCCATACACTGCGTGCGATAGAGTGGGTTCCCAGCGACCATCACAGACCCCTAACTTCGCCTCCTAGTGCATACAGGGCCCGTGCCCTAAGGATAAACCCTACCCCTCACCCATAACCCTAACCCAGAACATAACACCTAACCCTGATCCTACTGCTCACCTTAACAGGTAAAGCTCACCGTAACCCTAACTTTAACCCCTTATCTTAACGTTAATGCATGACACCCTGAGAACAAGACCTATACCGTAAATCTAACGCTAACTCCTAGCCATAACCATAACACCTAATCCCTAA
Source organism: Eulemur rufifrons (assembly GCF_041146395.1). Classification (NCBI taxonomy): domain Eukaryota; kingdom Metazoa; phylum Chordata; class Mammalia; order Primates; family Lemuridae; genus Eulemur; species Eulemur rufifrons. Next base: position 669,690 of record NW_027182868.1, on the reverse strand, counting down.
TTCTGAAACGCCAACCCTAACCTTAACCCTACCAACAACACTAACATTAACCCTAACCCCTTACGCTAACCCTACGCCTAAAAATAACCCTAACCTTTGATCCTGAGTCATTACCCATAATCTTAACCCTAACCCTCAACCCTAATCCCAATCCTTAACCATTAAACTTAACCCTAACTCTTAACCCTAACCCTGACCTTTACCCTAATGCCTAGAGATCTAACCGCAACACTGACCTACAGTTACACTAACCCTACCCTCTAACGCTAACCTTAAACCTGAACCATAAACCTAACCCTTAACCCTAACCCTATCCCTAACCCCCTTACCCTAACTCTAACTGTTAACCCTCACCCTAACCCTCAACCTTGACCCTAACCTTAAACCTTAATCCTAACCATGCGTTTCATGAGCCTCTGCCTTTGTCCTGCGTGACAGTTGAAGCCCAACACCAAGGGTAAGATGAAGTGGGGACGCAGCCTTGCTCCACACCCACAGTGCCCCGTACATTAGACGGGGCCCGTGCCCTAACACACACCGTTAAACGTAAGCCCTAACCCTATCACTAAACCAAACCCTTCGTAAGCCCTGAATCTAACTCCTAACAGTAACCCTAATCCCTGACCTTTACTCTTGCCTCTCACCCTAAACCTAAACCCAACCACTAAACATAATCCTAATCTCTAACCCTAACAGTAATCCTAACCCTAATTCTAACCTAAAACCCTAACCCCTAAACCTAATCCTAGTCCCTAACACCTAACCTTACCCTAAACCGAATTCCAATTCTCAGAGTTCTTCAATTCAAAAACTTAAAAAAGCCTACAATCCACCAATGCCGTGTCTGAGATGAGCGTCCGCCCCTATGTCCTGCATGACAGGCAGGCGCCAATGCCCAGGGTACTATGGAGTGGAGTCCTGGGGTCTGTAGGCTTGCTAAACTCCAGTTTGGAAGAATTGCTATAGTCATATATAGGGATGCTTACATTTACTTATAGAAAGCAACTATTGATGTGTGATTTGTAAGCTTGCCTTACTCTAGTTTGGATGAAGAAGCTGAATCATATATAGGAATATTAGCTTTGAGTTAGAGGAAGCATCTATGGGGGGTGCTTTTTTGGCTTGTTAAACTCTGGTTTGGAAGAAGTTCGAGAGTCTTATATAGGAACGATATCATTCATTCAGAGAAAGCAATTATAGGGAGTTGGTTTGTAGGCTTGCTAAGCTCTAGTTTGGAGGAAGGCGAGAGTCATATATAGAACGCTTACGTTCACATAAAGCGTCTACGGGGGGACGGATTCTAGGCTTCCTAAACTCTAGCTTGGAAAAAGAGGACAGTTATGTATAGGAACTCTCGGCGGGGGATTTGTAGCATTGCTAAAATCTTAGATTGGAAAAGTTGCGAGAGTCATACATAGGAATGTTAACATTCACTCAATGAAAGCAACTATAAGGGGTGCTTTCCAGGCTGGCTACACTCTAATTTGGAAAAAGTGCGACAGTCATATATAGGAAGGCTTATATTCACTCAGACAAAGCAATTATGTGTAGGTGTATAGTAGGCATGCTAACTCTAGTTTGGAAAATTTCGAGAGCCATGTATAGGAAAGCATACAGTAACTTAGAGAAAGCAACGAACAGGGGTGGAGTGTAGGCTTTCTAAACTCTAGTTTGGAGGAAGTGCCATAGTCATATATAGGAACGCTTAAATTCGTTCAGAGAAAACAGCTGTCGGGGATTGGTTTGTAGACTTATTCAACTCTAGTTTGGAAGAAGTGCGAGAGACATATATAGGAATGTTTACATTGACTCAAAGAAAGCAACTATGGGGGAGTGTTATTTTGGCATGCCAGATGTTAGTTAAGAAGAGGTACAAGACTCATATATAGGAACGCTTACATTCACGCAGCGAGAGCAACTACGGAGTAGTGTCAGGTAGACATGTTAAAGTCTAGCTTGGGAGAAGTTCCAGAGTCCTATATAGGAAAGGTAACAGCCACTTTGAAAAAGCAAGTCTTGGCGGGTGGTTTGTAGGCCTGCAAAACCCTGTTTTGGTTGAAGTGTGAGAGTCATATATGAGAACGCTTACATTCACTCAGAGAAAGCAACGATGGGGTTGTTTGTAGGCTTACTAAACTGCAGTTTGGAAGAAGCAGGAGAATCACATATAGGAGCACATACATTTTGACGCACTGAAAGTAACTATGGGGTGGTGTTTTATAGGCATGCTAAACTCTAGTTTGGACGAAGTTTGAGAATCACATATAAGAAAGCTTAGAGTCACTTAGAGAAAGCAAATCTCTGGGTGTGGAATGTAGGCCTGCTAAACTCTATTTTGGTTTAAGAGTGAGAGTCATATATGGGAAGGCTTACATTCCCTCAGAGAAAGCAACGACGGCGTGGTGGTTTGTAGGCATACTAAACTCTAGTTTGGAAGAAGTAGGAGAATGATATATGGGAACGCTTACATTCGCGTAGAGAAAGCAATTATGGGGTGGCGTTTTTGTAGCCATGCTAATCTCTAGTTTGGAAGAAGTTAAGGAGTAATATATAGGAAAGGGTACAGTCATAGAAACCAACTCTCGGGGGATGTTTTGTACACCTGCAAAACTCCAGTTTGGAAGTGGGAGAGAGTCATATTGGGGACCGCGTGCATTCACTCAGAGAAATCGAGGATGGGGTTGTGATTTGTAGGCATAGTCAACTCTAGTTTGGAAGAAGTACGAGAATCGTATATAGGAAAGCTTACCTTCACGCAGAGAAAGCAACTATGGAGTGATGTTTGTATGCCTACTAAAATATAGTTTGGAGGAAGTTCGAGAGCCATATCTGGGAAGCTTACAGTCACTTAGAGAAAGCAACCCTCGGGGGTGTTTCGTAGGCCTGCTAAACTCTATTTTCAATGAAGTGTTAGAATAATATATGGGAACTCAGTGAAAGCAACGTTGTGGTTGTGGTTCCTAGAAGAAGCAAGAGAATCACATGTAGAACCGCTTACATTCCGGCACCGAATGCAACTATGGGGTGGTGTTTTGTAGGCTTGCAAAACTCTAGTTTGGACGAAGTTTGAGAGTCATATATAGGAAAGTTTACAGTCACGTAGAGAAAGCAACTCTCTGGGTGTGGAATGTAGAGTTATTTTGGTTGAAATAGAGTTATTTTGGTTGAAATGTGAGAGTCATATATGGGAACGCTTACATTCACTCAGAGAAAACAACGTTTGGGTGGTGGTTTGTAGGGCATACTAAACTGTAGTTTGGAAGAAGTACGAGAGTCCTATATAGGAACACTTACATTCACACAGAGAAAGCACTTATGGCGTCAGGTTTTGTAGGCATGCTAAACTGTAGTTTGGAAGAAGTTGGAGAACCTTATACAGGAAAGATTACCGTCACCCAGGGAAAGCAACTCTCGGGAGATTTTTTTGTACACATGCTAAACTCTAATTTGGATGAAGTGTGAGAGTCAAACATGGGACCGCTTAAATTCCCTCAGAGAAACAACACTGGGGTGGTTTTTGTAGGCATACTAAATAGTTTGGAAGAAGTACGAGAATGATATTTGGGAACGCTTACATTCACACAGAGAAAGCAACTACGTGGTGGTGTTTTGTAAGCATGCTATAGTTTGGAAGAAGTTCCAAACCTGAACAGTCATTTAGAGAAAGCAACTCTTGGTGGGTGATTTTTAGGTCTGCTAAATTGTATTTTGAAAGAAGTACCAGAGTGATATATACTAATGCTTACATTCATGCAAAGAAAAAACCATGGGGTGATGTTTTGTGGGCATGTTAACCTGTAGTTTGGAAGAAGTTGGAGAGTCTTATTTAGGAAAGCTTACAGTCACCTAGAGAAAGCAACTCTCGGGAGAGCCTTTCTTGGCCTGCTAAACTCTACTTTGCATCAATTGTGAGAGTCAAACATGGGAATGCTTTCATTCATTCAGAGAACGCAACGTTTGGGTGGTGGTTTGTAGGCATTCTAAACTGTATTTTGGAGGAAGTACGAGAGTCATGTATATGAACGCTTACATTCATGCAGAGAAAGCAACTGTGGGGTGGTTTCTAGGCATGCTAAACTCTAGTTTGGACGAAGTTTGACAATCACATATAAGAAAGCTTAGAGTCGCTTAAAGCAAATCTCTGGGTGTGGAATGTAGGTGTGCCAAACTCTATTTTGGTTTCAGAGTGAGAGTCATATATGGGAAGGCTTACATTCACTCAGAGAAAGCAACGATGGTGTGGTCGTTTGTAGGCATACTGAACTCTAGTTTGGAAGAAGTAGGAGAATGATATATGGGAACGCTTACATTCATGCAGAGAAAGCAATTATGGGGTGGCTTTTTTGTAGCCATGCAAATCTCTATTTTGCAAGAAGTTAAAGAGTAATATATAGGAAAGCGTACCGTCATTTATAGAAACCAACTTTCGGGGGATGATTTGTAGGCCTGCAAAACTCTACTTTGGAAGAAGGGGGAGAGTCATATGGGGGACTGGGTATATTCACTCGGAGAAATCAACGACGGGGTTGTGGTTTGTAGGCATACTAAACTCTAGTTTGGAAGAAGGACGAGAATCATTTATAGGAACGCTTACATTCATGCAGAGAAAGCAACTATGGAGTGATGTTTGTATGCCTACTAAACGATAGATTGGAGGATGTTCGAGAGTCATATCTGGAAAGCTTACAGTCATTTAGAGAAAGCAACTCTCTGGGGGTGGTTCGTAGGCCTGCTAAACTCTATTTTCAATGAAGTGTTCGAATCATATACAGGAACGCTTACATTCACTCAGAGAAAGCAACGTTGGGGTGGCCATTTTTGAGCATACTAAACTCTACTTTGGAAGAGGTACGAGAGACATACATAGGAACGCTTACATTAACACAGAGAAAGCAAATACGGGGTGCTGTAGTGCAGGCATGCTAAACTATAGATTGGAAGAAGTTCGAAAGCTGACAGTCACTTAGAGAAAGCAACTCTTGGCGGGTGATTTTTAGGTCTGCTAAATTGTATTTTGAAAGACGTACAAGAGTTATATACACAAACGCTTACATTTATGCAGAGAAAGAAACTATGGGGTGATGTGTTGTTGGCATGCTAAACTGCAGTTTGAAAGGACTTCCAGAGTGTTATATAGGATAGCTACAGTCACCTAGAGAAAACAACACTCGGGGCAGCTTTGCAAGCCTCTAAACACTAATTAGCAGCAATTGTGAGAGTCAAATATGGGAAAGCTTACATTCACGGAAGTTTGAGAGTCATATCTGCGGAAAATTACAGTCACATAGCTAAATCAACCATCGGGGACTGGTTTGTAGGTCTGCTAAATTCTATTTTGGAAAAAGTGATTCATATAAGGGAATGCTTATGTTCACTCAGAGAAAGCAACGATGCGGTGGTGTACTGTTGGCATGCTAAACTTTAGTTTGGAAGAAGTTCGAGAGTTTTACATAGGAAAGCTTACATTCACCTAGAGAAAGCAACTCTCAGGATGTGGTTTATAGGCCTGGTGAACTCTAATTTGGATCAAGTGTGAGAGTCATACATACGAGTTCCAAAATACAGTTTAGTATGCCTACAAACCACCAGCCTAACATTGCTTTCTCTGAGTGGATATAGGCCTTCCCTTATATGAATCTCGGACTGCTTTCAAAATGCAATTTGCCGGACCTACAAAACACCACCCGAGAGTTGCTTTCTCTCACTATAAGCTTTCCTATATATGACTTTGGGACATAGTTTAGCATGCCAACAAAAGGCCACCCCATAGTTTGCGTGAATGTAAGTGTTCCTATGCATCACGCTCGTACTTCTTCCAAAGTATAGTACACCTACCAACCACCTCCCCAACGTTGCTTTTTCTGAGTGAATGTAAGCATTCTTTTATTCTCGTACTTCCTCCAAACTCCAGTTTAGTGTGACTAAAAATCACCACCGCAACCTTGCTTTCTCTGAGTGAATGTTAGCGTTCCCATTTAAGATTCACACTTCATCCAAAATAGAATTTGGCAGAACTACAAACCGGCCCCCAAGGGTTGCTTTCTCTGTGAGACTGTAAGCTTTCCTATTACTCTTAACTTCTTCGCAACTAGAGATTTGCATGCCTACAAAACACCACCCCATAGTTGCCCTCTCTGCGTGAATGTAAGCACTCATATATATGACTCTGCTACTTCTTCCAAATACAGTTTAGTATGCTTACAAACAACCAACCAAACGTTGCGTTCTCTCAGAGAATGTTAGCGTTCCCAAGTATGACTGTTCCAAATGATGCAAAGTAGAGTTTAGCAGGCTTACAAACTATCTCTCGAAAGTTGCTTCCTCTGGGGGACTGTAAGCTTTCCTATAAAAGACTGTCGAACGTCTTCGAAACTACATTTCAGCACGCCAACAAAACATCACCACATAGTTTCTTTCTCAGCATAAATATAAGCGATTTTATATATGACTCTTGTACTTCTATCAAAATACAATTTAGCAGACCTCAAAATCAACCGCCAAGAGTTGCTTTCTCTAAGTCACTGTCAGCTTTCGAACTTCTTCCAAATTATATTTTATCATGCCTACAAAACACCACCCCATAGTTGCTTTCTCTGCGTCCATATAAGCGTTCATATATATGACTCTCGTACTTCTTCCAAACTGGAGTTAGTATACCTACAAACCGGCACCCAAATTTACCTTTCTCTGAGTGAATGAAGCGTATCCATGTATGCCTCTTTCACTTCATCCAAATTAGAGTTTAGCGGCCCACAAACCACCTCCTGTGAGTTGCTTTCTCTAGGTGACTGTAAACTTTCCTATATAAGACTCTCGAACTTCTTCCAAACTACAGTTTAGCATGTCAACAATACAGCGCCCCATCGTTGATTTCTCTGAGTGAACATAAGTGTTCCCATATATGACTCTCACTCTTCTTCCAAAATAGAATTTAGCAGACCTACACAACACCCGATGGTTCCAATTCTCTAGGTGACTTTAATTTTTCCCACATATGACTCTCGAACTTTCTCCAAACTAGATTATGATGATTACATAGACCACCCCACAGTTGCTTTCTCTGCGTGAATGTAACCGTTCATATATGACTCTCCTACTTCTTTTGAACTACAGCATTTATTCCTACAAACCATCACGACAACGTTCTTTCTGTGAGTGAATGCAAGCGTTCTCACACTTCATCCAAATTACAGTTTAGCAGACCTACCAACAAACTACAGAGATTTGTTTTTCTCTGTGTCACTGTAATCTTTCCTATGTAAGGCTCTCTAACTTCTTCCAAACCACAGTTTAGCATGCCAACAAAATACGATCACAGAGTTGCTTTCTCTGCGTGAATGTAAGCATTCGTATATATGACTCTCCTACTTCCTCCAAAATACAGTTTAGAATGCTTACAAACCACCACCCAAACGTTGCGTTCTCTGAGTGAATGTAAGCGTTCCCATGTTTGACTCTCACAATTGATGCAATCTAGAATTTAGCATGCTTAGAAACAATCTCCCGAGAGTTGCTTTCTCTGGGTGACTGTAAACTTTCCTATGTAAGACTCGCGAACTTCTTCCAAACTACAGTTTAGCATGCCAACAAAACACCGCCCCATAGTTGATTTCTCTTCGTGATCATAAGCGTTCCCATATATGACTCTCATTCTTCTTTCAAAATAGAATTTAGCAGATCTACAAAATGGCCCCCGATGGTTGCTTTCTCTAAGTGACTGTAATTTTCCCCAGATATGACTCTCGAAATTCCTCCAAACTACAGATTAGCATGCATACATACGCCACCCAACAGTTGCTTTCTCTGCGTGAATGTAACCGTTCATATATGACTCTCCTACTTCTTCCGAACTACAGTTATTATGCCTACAAACCACCACCCAAACGTTGTGTTCTCTGAGTGAATGTAAGCGTTCCCATGTTTGACTCTCACAATCGCTGCTTGTTAGAGTTTAGCAGGCTTGCAAAGCTCTCCTGAGTGTTGCTTTCTCTAGGTGACTGTAAGCTATCCTATATAACACTCTCGAACTTCTTCCAAACTGCAGTTTAGCATCCCCACAACACATCACCCCATAGTTTCTTTCTACGCATGAATGTAAGCGTTTGTATATGACTCTGGTACGTCTTTCAAAATACAATTTAGCAGACTTAAAAAATCACCCGCCAAGAGTTGCTTTCTCTAAGTGACTGTCAGCTTTCGAACTTCTTCCATTCTATAGTTTAGCATGCCTGCACTACAGCACCCCGTATTTGCTTTCTCTGTGTTAATGTAAGCGTTCGTATTTATGTCTCTTGTACCTCTTCCAAAGTAGAGTTTAGTATGCTCACAAACGGCCACCCCAACGTTGCTTTCTCTGAGTGAATGTAAGCGTTCCTGTATATGATTTTAACACTTCATTGAAAATAGAGTTTAGCAGGCCTACGAACCACCCCCTGAGAGTTTCTTTCTCTAAATGACTGTAAGCTTTCCAGATATGACTCTCGAACATCCTCCAAACTATAGTTTAGTAGGCATACACACATCACTCCATAGCTGGTTTGTCTGCGTGAATGTAACCGTTCATATATATGACTTTCCTACTTCTTCCGAACTACAATTAAGGCCACAAACTGCAACCCAAACCTTGCGTTCTGAGTGGATGTAAACCTTCCCATACTTGACTTTAAGAGTTGGTGCAAATTATCAGGCTTAGAAATCATCTCCCAAGAGTTGCTCTCTCTAGGTGACTGTAAGCTTTGCTATATAAGATTCTAAACTTCCTCCAAACTATAGTTTAGTAGGCATACAAACCTCACTCCATAGTTGCTTTCTCTGCATGAATGTAAGCGTTCCTATATATGATTCTCCTACTTTCTCCAAACTAGAGTTTAGTATGCCTACAAAACACAACCCCATCCTCGATTTCTCTGAGTCAATGTACGTGGTCCCCAATATGACTCTCCCACTTCTTCCAAAGTAGAGTTTTGCAGGCCTACCCTTCATCCCCCGAAAGTTGGTTTCTATAAATGAGTGTACGCTTTCCTATATAACTTCTTCCAAACTAGAGATTAGCATGGGTACAAAAAAGCCACCCCATAATTGCTTTCTCTGCATGAATGTAAGTGTTCCCATATATCATTTTCCTACTTCTTCCAAACTAGAGTTTAGTATGCCTACAAACCACCACACCATCGTTGCTTTCTCTGAGTGAATGTAACCCTTTCCATATATGACTCTCAATCTAAACCAAAATAGAGTTTAGCACGCCTACATTCCACACCCAGAGATTTGCTTTCTCTAAGTGACTCTAAGCTTTCTTATATGTGATTCTCAAACTTCGTCCAAACTAGAGTTTAGCACGCCTAGAAAACACCACCCCACAGTTCCTTTCTCTGCATGAATGTAAGCGTTTGAATATATGACTCTGGTACTTCTTTCAAAATACAATTTAGCAGACCTAAAAATCCACCGCCAAGAGTTGCTTTCTCTAAGTGACTGTCTGCTTTCGAACTTCTTCCAAACTATATTTTAGCAGGCCTACAAAACACCACCCCATAGTTGCTTTCTCTGCGTCCATATAAGCGTTCATATATATGACTCTAGTACTTCTTCCAAACTGGAGTTAGTATACCTACAAACCGGCACCCCAATTTACCTTTCTCTGAGTGAATGAAGCGTATCCATGTATGCCTCTTTCACTTCATCCAAATTAGAGTTTAGCGGCTTACAAACCACCTCCTGTGAGTTGCTTTCTCTAGGTGACTGTAAACTTTCCTATATAAGACTTTCGAACTTCTTCCAAACTACAGTTTAGCATGCCAACAATACAGCGCCCCATCGTTGATTTCTCTGAGTCAACATAAGCGTTCCCATATATGACTCTCACTCTTTTTCCAAAATAGAATTTAGCAGACCTACACACCAGCCCCCGATTCTTCCTTTCTCTAAATGACTCTAATTTTCCCCAGATATGACTCTCGAACTTCCTCCAAACTACAGATTATGATGATTACATACGCCACTCCACAGTTGCTTTCTCTGCGTGAATGTAACCGTTCATATATGACTCTCCTACTTCTTCGAACTACAGTTGTTATTCCTACAAACCACCACGACAAAGTTCTTTCTCTGAGTGAATGCAAGTGTTCTCACACATCATCCAAATTACAGTTTAGTAGACCTACCAACAAACTACAGAGAGTTGTTTTCTCTGTGTCACTGTAATCTTTCCTATATAAGGCTCTCGAACTTCTTCCAAACCACAGTTTAGCATGCCAACAAAATACGATCACAGAGTTGCTTTCTCTGCGTGAATGTAAGCATTCGTATATATGACTCTCCTACTTCCTCCAAAATACAGTTTAGAATGCTTACAAACCACCACCCAAACGTTGCGTTCTCTGAGTGAATGTAAGCGTTCCCATGTTTGACTCTCACAATTGATGCAAATTAGAGTTTAGCACGCTTAGAAACAATCTGCCGAGAGTTACTTTTTCTAGGTGACTGTAAGCTTTCTTATATAAGACTCGCGAACTTCTTCCAAACTACACTTTAGCATCCCAACGAAACACTGCCCTATCGTTGATTTCTCTGAGTGAACATAAGCGTTCCCACATATGAATTTCACTCTTCTTCCAAAATAGAATTTAGCAGATCTACAAAACGGCCCCCGATTGTTGCTTTCTCTAAGTGACTGCAATTTTCCCCAGATATGACTCTCGAACTTCCTCCAAAGTATAGATTAACATGCGTACATACACCACCCAACAGTTTCTTTCTCTGCGTGAATGTAACCGTTCATACATATGACTCTCCTACTTCTTAGGGTAAAGGTTAAGCGTTAGGGTTAGGGATTAGTGATTAGGGTTTTTGGTTAGTGTTAGGGTTAGCGGTTAGGAGTTAGTGTTTTATGAAGGGGTATGGTTAGAATTAGGATTGGGGTTAGAGTTAGGGTGAGGTATAGGGGTTAGGTTTAGGGTAAAAGGATAGGATTAGGGTTACGGGTTGGGCTTAGGTTTACGGTTAAAGTTTACTGCTAGGGTAAGGGATAGGGTTCAGGGTTAGCTTTAGGGGTTCTGGATAGGGTTAGGTGTTAGGTTAGTGTCAGGGTTAGGTCTAGTCGTGAGGGTAAGGTTTAGGGTTAGCTTTAAGAGCTAGGGTTACGTTTAATGGTTAGGATTAGGATTAGGGCTAAGGGTTAGGGTAAGGCTTAGGGGTTAGGGTGAAGGGTTAGGGTCAAGGGTTAGGGTTTCTGTTAGGCATAGCGTTGGGGTTAGAAGTAAGGGTTACTGTCAGTGTTAGGGTTGTAGGTAGGGTTACGGTTAGGGTTAGCAGTTTAGAATTAGGGTTAGGGATTAGGTGTCACAGTGATTACTAGGAGATAGGGTTAGAATTATGGGATAGGGGTTGTTCTCAGGAAATGGGTTATGCATTAACGTTAGGATAAGAGGTTAAAGTTAGGCGCACGGTGAGGTTTACGTGTTAAGGGGAGAAATAGGAACAGGGTTGGGTGTTACGTTCAGGGTTAGGGTTATCTGTTAAAGGTATTGTTTATGCTTAGCGCACGGGCCCTGTCTACATTAGGCGGGCGGGGGGAGTTTAGGGGGCTGGGATTGTACCCGGGAACCCACTCTATCATACTCTGGGTATGGGCCCGTGGGTTTCATGCAGGACACAGTGGTAGAGCCTCCTTTCACGCATGGCATGGGAGGATTGTAGGCTTTCTAAACTCTGAGAAAGCAAGAAGTCTCAGAATTAGATTTAGGGTTAGGATTACGGTTAGGGTTAGGGATGAAGTTTAGTGTTAGGGAGAGGGCTTAGTGTTAGGGATTAGGGTTAGGGTTAAAGGTTACTCTTAGGTTTAACGGTTATACTTTGGTTTAGGGTTGAGGTTTACGGTTAGAGTTAAGATGAGGGGTTAGGGTTTGGTACAGGGTTAGGGTTAAGTGTTAGGTTTATGGTTGAAGATTAGGATTAGGGTTAGGATTAAAGGTTAGCGTGAGAGTTAACGCTTAGTGTTAAGGTTAAGAGTTAGGGTTTAGTGTTAGGGTTAGGGTTAGTTTTAGGGTTAGAGTTATGTGCTATGGTTTGTGTTAGAGGTTAGGGTTAGGTTTACTGGTCACGGTTAGGGTTACGTTTAGGGGGTAGCATTAGGGTTAGGGTTAGGGTTAAGGGATAGGATTAGGGATAAGTGTTGGGCTTAGGGTTAGGGTTTAGTGTTAGGGTTATCATTAAGGATTAGGGGAAGGGTCAGGGTTAAATGCTTGGGTGCGGGTAATGGTTAGGGTCAGGGTTAAGGTTCACGGATAGGGTTAGTGTTAAGGGTTACGGGTAGGTTTAGGGTTCAGGGTTAGAGTTAGCATTAGGGCTTAAGGTTAGGATTAGGCGGTAGGTTAGATTTAGGGTTAGATCTAGGCGTTAGGGTAAGGGCTAGCGTTAGGCTTAAGAGATAGGGTTAGGTTTAATGCTTAGGATTAGGGTTAGGGTTTGGGGTTAAAGTAAGTGTTAGGGGTTAGGTTTAAGGATCCAAGCTTAGGGTTATTTTTAGCTGTAGTGTTAGGGTTAGGGATAAGGGATCCCATTAGCATTAAGGGTATTCCTTACTGTAGGGTTAAGGGTTAGGCTTAGAGTTAAATGTTAAGGTTAGGGTCAGTGTTAAGATTTAGGGTGAGGGTTAATGGTTAGGGTAAAGGTTAAGCGTTAGGGTTAGGGATTAGTGATTAGGGTTTCTGGTTAGTGTTAGGGTTAGCGGTTAGGAGTTAGTGTTTTATGAAGGGGTATGGTTAGAATTAGGATTGGGGTTAGAGTTAGGGTGAGGTATAGGGGTTAGCTTTAGGGGTTAGTTTTAGGGTAAAAGGATAGGAGTAGGGTTACGGGTTGGGCTAGGTTTAGGGTTAAAGTTTACTGCTAGGGTTAGGGATAGGGTTCAGGGTTAGCTTTAGGGGTTCTGGTGAGGGTTAGGTGTTAGGTTAGTGTCAGGGTTAGGTCTAGTCGTGAGGGTAAGGTTTAGGGTTAGCTTTAAGAGCTAGGGTTAGGTTTAATGGTTAGGATTAGGATTAGGGTTAAGGGTTAGGGTAAGGCTTAGGGGTTAGGGTGAAGGGTTAGGGTTTTTATTAGGCATAGCGTTGGGGTTAGAAGTAAGGGTTACTGTCAGTGTTAGGGTTGTAGGTAGGGTTAGGGATAGGGTTAGCGGTTTAGAATTAGGGTTAGGGATTAGGTGTCACAGTGATTACTAGGAGATAGGGTTAGAATTATGGGATAGGGGTTGTTCTCAGGAAATGGGTTATGCATTAACGTTAGGATAAGAGGTTAAAGTTAGGCGCACGGTGAGGTTTACGTGTTAAGGGGAGAAATAGGAACAGGGTTGGGTGTTACGTTCAGGGTTAGGGTTATCTGTTAAAGGTATTGTTTATGCTTAGCGCACGGGCCCTGTCTGCATTAGGCGGGCGGGGGGAGTTTAGGGGGCTGGGATTGTACCCGGGAAGCCACTCTATCATAATCTGGGTATGGGCCCGTGGGTTTCATGCAGGACACAGTGGTAGAGCCTCCTTTCACGCATGGCATGGGAGGATTGCAGACTTTCTAAACTCTAAGAAAGCAAGAAGTCTGAGAATTAGATTTAGGGTTAGGATTCTGGTTAGGGTTAAGGATGAAGTTTAGTGTTAGAGTGAGGGCTTAGGGTTAGGGATTAGGGTTAGGGTTAAAGGTTACTCTTAGGTTTAACGGTTACACTTTGGTTTAGGGTTGAGGTTTACGGTTAGGGTTAAGATGAGGGGTTAGGGTTTGGTACAGGGTTACGGTTAAGTGTTAGGTTTAGGGTTGATGATTAGGATTAGGGTTAGGATTAAAGGTTAGCGTGAGAGTTAACGCTTAGGGTTAAGGTTAAGAGTTAGGGTTTAGAGTTAGAGTTAGGGTTAGTTTTAGGGTTAGAGTTATGTGCTATGGTTTGTGTTAGAGGTTAGGGTTAGGTTTACTGGTCACGGTTAGGGTTACGTTTAGGGGGTAGCATTAGGGTTAGGGTTAGGGTTAAGGGATAGGATTAGGGATAAGTGTTGGGCTTAGGGTTAGGGTTTAGTGTTAGGGTTAGCAGTAAGGATTAGGGTTAGGGTCAAGTTTAAATGCTTGGGTGCGGGTAATGGTTAGGGTCAGGGTTAAGGTTCACGGATAGGGTTAGTGTTAAGGGTTACGGGTAGGTTTAGGGTTCAGGGTTAGAGTTAGCATTAGGGCTTAAGGTTAGGATTAGGCGGTAGGTTAGACTTAGGGTTAGATCTAGGCCTTAGGGTAAGGGCTAGCGTTAGGCTTAAGAGATAGGGTTAGGTTTAATGCTTAGGATTAGGGTTAGGGTTTGGGGTTAAAGTAAGTGTTAGGGGTTAGGTTTAAGGATCAAAGGTTAGGGTTATTTTTAGCTGTAGTGTTAGGGTTAGGGATAAGGGATCCCATTAGCATTAAGGGTCTTCCTTACTGTAGGGTTAAGGGTTAGGCTTAGAGTTAAAGGTTAAGGTTAGGGTCAGTGTTAAGATTTAGGGTGAGGGTTAACGGTTAGGGTAAAGGTTAAGCGTTAGGGTTAGGGATTAGTGATTAGGGTTTTTGGTTAGTGTTAGGGTTAGCGGTTAGGAGTTAGTGTTTTATGAAGGGGTATGGTTAGAATTAGTATTGGGGTTAGAGTTAGGGTGAGGTATAGGGGTTAGGTTTAGGGGTTAGTTTTAGGGTAAAAGGATAGGATTAGGGTTACGGGTTGGGCTTAGGTTTAGGGTTAAAGTTTACTGCTAGGGTTAGGGATAGGGTTCAGGGTTAGCTTTAGGGGTTCTGGTGAGGGTTAGGTGTTAGGTTAGTGTCAGGGTTAGGTCTAGTCGTGAGGGTAAGGTTTAGGGTTAGCTTTAAGAGCTAGGGTTAGGTTTAATGGTTAGGATTAGGATTAGGGTTAAGGGGTAGGGTAAGGCTTAGGGGTTAGGGTGAAGGGTTAGTGTCAAGGGTTAGGGTTTTTGTTAGGCATAGCGTTGGGGTTAGAAGTAAGGGTTACTGTCAGTGTCAGGGTTGTAGGTAGGGTTACGGTTAGGGTTAGCGGTTTAGAATTAGGGTTAGGGATTAGGTGTCACAGTGATGACTAGGAGATAGGGTTAGAATTATGGGATAGGGGTTGTTCTCAGGAAATGGGTTATGCATTAAGGTTAGGATAAGAGGTTGAAGTTAGGCGCACGGTGAGGTTTACGTGTTAAGGGGAGAAATAGGAACAGGGTTGGGTGTTATGTTCAGGGTTAGGGTTATCTGTTAAAGGTATTGTTTATGCTTAGTGCACGGGCCCTGTCTGCATTAGGCGGGCGGGGGGAGTTTAGGGGGCTAGGATTGTACCGTGGAACCCACTCTATCATACTCTGGGTATGGGCCCGTGGGTGTCATACAGGACACAGTGGTAGAGCCTCCTTTCACGCATGGCATGGGAGGATTGCAGGCTTTCTAAACTCTAAGAAAGCAAGAAGTCTGAGAATTAGATTTAGGGTTATGATTATGGTTAGGGTTAAGGATGAAGTTTAGTGTTAGGGTGAGGGCTTAGGGTTAGGGATTAGGGTTAGGGTTAAAGGTTAGTCTTAGGTTTAACGGTTACACTTTGGTTTAGGGTTGAGGTTTACAGTTAGGGTTAAGATGAGGGGTTAGGGTTTGGTACAGGGTTAGGGTTAAGTGTTAGGTTTAGGGTTGAAGATTAGGATTAGGGTTAGGATTAAAGGTTAGCGTGAGAGTTAACGCTTAGGGTTAAGGTTAAGAGTTAGGGTTTAGGGTTCGGTTTAGGGTTAGGGTTAGTTTTAGGGTTAGAGTTATGTGCTATGGTTTGTGTTAGAGGTTAGGGTTAGGTTTACTGGTCATGGTTAGGGTTACGTTTAGGGGGTAGCATTAGGGTTATGGTTAGGGTTAAGGGATAGGATTAGGTATAAGTGTTGGGCTTAGGGTTAGTGTTTAGTGTTAGGGTTATCATTAAGGATTAGGGGAAGGGTCAGGGTTAAATGCTTGGGTGCGGGTAATGGTTAGGGTCAGGGTTAAGGTTCACGGATAGGGTTAGTGTTAAGGGTTACGGGTAGGTTTAGGGTTCAGGGTTAGAGTTAGCATTAGGGCTTAAGGTTAGGATTAGGCGGTAGGTTAGATTTAGGGTTAGATCTAGGCGTTAGGGTAAGGGCTAGCGTTAGGGTTAAGAGATAGGGTTAGGTTTAATGCTTAGGATTAGGGTTAGGGTTTGGGGTTAATGTAAGTGTTAGGGGTTAGGTTAAAGGATCAAAGGTTAGGGTTATTTTTAGCTGTAGTGTTAGGGTTAGGGATAAGGGATCCCATTAGCATTAAGGGTCTTCCTTACTGTAGGGTTAAGGGTTAGGCTTAGAGTTAAAGGTTAAGGTTAGGGTCAGTGTTAAGATTTAGGGTGAGGGTTAACGGTTAGGGTAAAGGTTAAGCGTTAGGGTTAGGGATTAGTGATTAGGGTTTTAGGTTAGGGTTAGGGTTAGCGGTTAGGAGTTAGTGTTTTATGAAGGGGTATGGTTATAATTAGGACTGGGGTTAGAGTTAGGGTGAGGTATAGGGGTTAGGTTTAGGGGTTAGTTTTAGGGTAAAAGGATAGGATTAAGGTTATGAGTTGGGCTAGGTTTAGGGTTAAAGTTTACTGCTAGGGTTAGGGATAGGGTTCAGGGTTAGCTTTAGGGGTTCTGGTGAGGGTTAGATGTTAGGTTAGTGTCAGGGTTAGGTCTAGTCGTGAGGGTAAGGTTTAGAGTTAGCTTTAAGAGCTAGGGTTAGGTTTAATGGTTAGGATTAGGATTACGGTTAAGGGTTAGGGTAAGGCTTAGGGGTTAGGGTGAAGGCTTAGGGTCAAGGGTTAGGGTTTTTGTTAGGCATAGCGTTGGGGTTAGAAGTAAGGGTTACTGTCAGTGTCAGGGTTGTAGGTAGGGTTACGGTTAGGGTTAGCGGTTTAGAATTAGGGTTAGGGATTAGGTGTCACAGTGATGACTAGGAGATAGGGTTAGAATTATGGGATAGGGGTTGTTCTCAGGAAATGGGTTATGCATTAAGGTTAGGATAAGAGGTTAAAGTTAGGCGCACGGTGAGGTTTACATGTTAAGGGGAGAAATAGGAACAGGGTTGGGTGTTATGTTCAGGGTTAGGGTTATCTGTTAAAGGTATTGTTTATGCTTAGTGCACGGGCCCTGTCTGCATTGGGCGGGCGGGGGGAGTTTAGGG